>NW_024423453.1:32985795-32999846 GCF_017311325.1 Ursus maritimus
TATTTATTTATTTATTTATTATTTATTTATTTATATTTAGTGGGGAGGGGCAGAGGGAGAAGGAGAGAGAGAATCTTAAGCTGGCTCCACACCCAATGCAGAGCCCGTCCACCGTGGGACTTGATCTCACGACCCTTGAGATCATGACCTGAGCTGAAATCAAGAATCTGATGCTTAACCAACTAAGCCACACAGGCGCCCCCAATATTAAATACTTTAATATGTATATTATAAAAATATATATATTATCAATGTACTGACAATGAGTTAGAGGTAAGTTTTTGTGCTGTGATGACACCCTCTCTAGGGAAAGAATGCAATCTGTTAACGAAGATTATTTTTAATGAGTGGGGAAATTTTTATATTTTATCTAAGAAATAAAAATTTCCCCACTCATTAAAGACAATTTTTTAAAGATTTTATTTATTTTTTTTTTGCAGGGGGTGGGGAACAAGCAGGAGTGGGGGGGAAGTGGGTGGGCAGAGCAAGAAGCTGAGCAGGAAGTCTGATGCAGGACTCAATCCCAGGATGCTGGGATCATGATCTGATCCAAAGGCAGATGCTTAACTGACTGAACCACCCAGGTGCCCTCGCTAAAGATAATTTTTAGAATTTCTAAATTGTGTCATTTTTAAATAATGAGCATATTTTCATAATTATTGTATACACTTTAAAACAATAAAAATGAAAAGTATTGCACAGTACTTAGCTAAGCCACTAATAATCAGTGTGTTTACTGGATTGACATATTTCTGTCAACACACTTTTTAAAACTGCTGATAAAAATACGAAATACAACTTGCCTCTAACGTCTGCAACTAAGCAAGAATCAATGTGCAGAAAATGGTAAATTTCTCTACCCAAGTTATCCTCAAGTTTGATTAGAAATGTCAGATTGTGGGGCGCCTGGGTGGCACAGCGGTTAAGCGTCTGCCTTCGGCTCAGGGCGTGATCCTGGCGTTACAGGATCGAGCCCCACGTCAGGCTCCTCTGCTGGGAGCCTGCTTCTTCCTCTCCCACTCCCCCCTGCTTGTGTTCCCTCTCTCGCTGGCTGTCTCTCTCTCTGTCAAATAAATAAATAAAATCTTTAAGAAAAAAAAAAAAAGAAATGTCAGATTGTTTCCCAGAGTCCATAGTCTCTCATGCTTCATTCCCCCTTCTTATTACCCCCTTTTCTTTATCCCTTTCTTCCCCTACCAATCATCCTAGGAACAAACTGAGGGCTTCAGAGGGAAGGGAGGTGGGGGAATGGGATAGACTGGTGATGGGTAGTAAGGAGGGCACGTATTGTGTGGTGCACTGGGTGTTATACGCAACTAATGAATCATCGAACTTTGCATCAGAAACCAGGGATGTACTGTACGGTGACTAACATAATATAATAAAAAAACATTAAAAAAAAAGAAATGTCAGAAATAAAGGGAAGTGGTTTGAAAAAAACAATGGGAAAATAAATAAATTATGGATCAAAATAGTTGTTTCCCAAACTTTTTCCTGTAGAATACTAGCACTTTCTGAACATAAGTGTTCTATTCGGGAAAAAACTGCTTCATCATCTAAAAGTTTGTGAGAAATCTAGGCTAAGCATGAACATATTTTTTAACTTCTAGACTTGAAGCTCTTAACATATGTTCATGCACATGGTGAATCTCTAACAGAGAGAGGTAATATGCAATGAATCCCACATTGATTTGATCACAAATCCTTTTTTCCATGGTAGCTAGTAATGGTTCATGTTATAAAAAAATGCTTATCAATATGTCAAGGAAATCGCTAAATCCAAAATGATTAATTCCAAAAGTAGAAATTACAAAGTGTACCCTGATTTCTTAGCTAGGCCATAGATAGACGATAAATGGACCATACCATGTTTTCCTTAGACTAAAATGGCAGCAGAAAGTTTTAGAAATTCTTGGAAAGTAATGATCTATCTGTTCATCCTAATATGTACTCCAGATATTTGAATTCATGTTCTATTCACCACAGCTGTATCTGGGCTTAGGGAATACTTTTCTCGTCCTTATTAATCCTCTATTATTATTTAAGACATTATCTATGTTTTAATTACATATCATAAAAAAGTTGTTCTCCTTATGTTTAAAAGTTTCAGACCAACAGCTTTTGAGTTCAGAACTTCATATTTTCTGGATGTAATTACACTGCACACCAAAAAGTGTGTAGCAAAATTCCCATCTTCAAATTATTTATATTAATTGTGTCTATATTCATAAATAAGTCAAATTAAATATAGTAAATGCATTATACTCAGAGAAGAATTAGTTCTCAAAGAGTTTATACAAATGAAATAACAAAAGTATATGTAATATGTAGGGGAATTGTTACTGTATAGTAATGCAAGCACAAATAATACATACATATATATTTACATATGAATACACATATACATTATGGACCTGCTTTTCTTTCCTCTCCTCATTAAAAAATTTGTGAAAATCCTTAGCATGATATTGTCAAGAAATACTTTGTTCTTCCTGGGATTTCTTTCCCCTCTAGACTAGCCTGTAAACACTGTGAGGTCAGGAACCACATTGTCCCTTTGGGCAGAAACATTGATACTTTTACACTTTCTGAATAACATTAAATTTCCTTCCTTGTTGCAATGACTCAGGGGCTTATCATTTAAGCATTCATATTCATAATTAAATGGATTACATATAGATTGCAATAATATCTATACAGTGCTCTAGAACAGGAGGCCAGCAAACTATAGCCCTTAGGCCAAATCCAGCCAGCACCTGTTTTATAAGTTTTATTAGAACATAGCCATGCCCGTTTATTTAAATATTGTCTATGATTGTTTTCACACCATGAAGTCAGAGTTGAGCACTTGAATCAGGATCTCCTTTATGGCCAACAAAGCCTAAAATTTTAACTATCTAGCCTTATACAAAAAAAAAAAAAAAATTGCCAACCCCTGGTATAGAATTCAAAGCAGGCCAATTCTCTTGCTGTCACTATAATTGCTATTAGATTTGGTTTTGAAATTGAGTTTGTTCATATATTTGAATATTGGAGTCTCTAATCTTCCAAGCTTTCACAATTTTTATTAGTGAAATTATATTTTAACTATCTGATTGAGGAATTCAGGGAAACTACATGTTTTCTCAATCCTGCCTCCTGGTTCAACAATGCCTGCTCTTCTGAGATTAATGAAAAACTCCAGCTACATAGAGAACTGCTAATTCACCTCCGAAGGAAACAAACCTAATGAAAGATATCCAGTACTTCTACACAGAAATCTATAAAACAGTAGTGAGGAAATTTTAAAAGACAAAAAGAGTGAGAGCTAGAGAGGAAAAAGAGAGATTGCCTGAAATGCTCAATTTTTAGTTATCAGTTCCCTCCAGATTGATCTATAAATTAATGGAATACCAATAAAAATCCTGCTAGAAATTTTGTAGAAACTGACAAGCTGATTCTATGGGAATATGAAATATATGGGAATATGAAAAATAAAGAATAACTAAGAGAAACTTAAAGAAAACATGTGTGGCATTCATACTACCCAGATATCAAGACATATAAACCCAAGTATAAAAAGTGTGGTTTTGCCACAAAAGTGATACATAGGCCAATGAATAGAAACCACAATCTAGAAAAATGAGCAAACACATGTATTCACTGACAAATAAATTACAAATCTGACAAATAAATTACACTGGGTCTGTTGTTTATCCACATAAAAAAATTTAATACCTACCTCACATAAAAATCAATTCCAAGTAGATTGTGAGAATAAATGTGAAATGTTAAATAGTAGAACTTCTAAAAGATAACATTTTTAAAAAAGTCTTCCAGACTGTTGTGGGACAGTCCCTAAAGTAGGCCCCATGATTCCTGTCCCCTTTGTGGATGGGACCCGTGATTTGCTTCCAATCAATAGAATATGGCAAAAGTGAAAGGATTTCAAATATAATGAAAGTCTCAAATAAGTTGATTTGGAGTTATTACCAAAAGAGAGATTATGCTATATGGATCTGACTTAATCAAGAGAAAGTCTTTCCACTCTTCTGTGGGCCTGATGAAGTAAGCAGTCATGTCGAAGAAGCCCACATGATGAAGAACTACAGGGAGACTCCAGGAACTACAAGCGGCCTCTATGACCTCAGGGTAATCAAAAGCTAGTGAAAATCCAGGGACTTTAGTCATACCAACACAGAGAACATAATTCTGCTAACAATCTAAATGATCTTAGAAGTAGATTCTTCCAGTTGAATCTCCAAATGAGAATACAGTCCAGATAATACCTTAATTTCAACCTGTGGGACCCTTAGGAAAGGACCAAGCTAAGCCATACTTAGACTTCTGACCCATAAAGACTATGAGTTAATATTATTTAAACTACTAAGTTTATAATAATTTGTTCAACAGCAATAGAAAACCCTTGGAGGTAGGCAAGGGTTTCTTTAATAGGATGCAAAAGAAAGTGCTGACCATAAAGAAAAACACTGGTAAGTTAAACTTCATTAAAAATAAGAGCTTCTGCTCACAAAAAAATCACCATTAAAGAGTAAAAAGGCAAGTTATAAAGTGTGAGAATATATTTGCAACCATATATCCAAAGAAAAAATTCAATTCAGTTATCTATAAAAACCTTCTGTTAATCAATAGTAATACATAGACAACTTGATTTTGTAATGGAAAAAATTTAAACAGGCATTATACAGAAAATATATCAAATGGCTATAAATACATAATAGGTGTTTAAAATCATTATTCCTTCAGGAAAATGAACATTAAAATCATAACTTAAAAAATCTCTACACATCCCCTAGAATAGCAAACAATTAAAAAAACTAAACCAAATAGTATCAGGATATGATACAACTAGAACTCTCAGGCACTCTACTGGTGGGTGTGTACAATGACACAATTACTTCTGAAATTGGCTTGAGATTATCTCCCAAACCTGAACATACACATACTCTGGGATCCTATAATTCTACTTCAGGGTACATAATAAAAATGTGTACATCTGTACTAGAATGTACATATCCTTGAATATTCATATTTGACAATACTTAGTCAAAACTTATAAACAATTCCAATGTTCATTAACAATTGTCATATATTCATATAGTGAGATACCATGTAACAATTAAAATGCACAAAAGATTATTACATGTACAACATAGATGAATATCACAAACAAGAAGTTAAATAAAAGAATCCAAACAAAAGAATATATACTATTGGAATCCATTTGCATAAAGTTCAAAACAATCAAAACTATTGCTATAAAGATCAAAATGCTTTGTTACTTTGGGATAATGAGTGGAGGCCTGGTAGAAAGAGAGCTTCCGGGCACTACTAAAATGTTCTATTTCTTGATCTGGGTGATAGTTATAAAGGTGTGTTTTGTTTTGTGAAGATTCATAGAGCATACACTTAAGATTTGTGCACACTTCTTCTTTTTTTTTTTTTAAAGATTTTATTTATTTATTTGACAGAGAGAGACAGCCAGCGAGAGAGGGAACACAAGCAGGGGGAGTGGGAGAGGAAAAGCAGGCTCCTAGTGGAGGAGCCTGATGTGGGGCTCGAACCCAGAACACTGGGATCACGCCCTGAGCCGAAGGCAGATGCTTAACCACTGCACTACCCAGGCGCCCCTTGTGCACTCTTCTGTATGTATTCTACCATACTATAAAAATTAACAAAAACAACAAAAGTAAATATATTAATCAGGAAGTTGCATATCAGAAGAGGAATGAAGGACTAGAGCTAGTTCAGTGTGATTTGGGCACTTTTAGAGCCCAAAAAAATAAAAGAAAAGAGGTAGTGAAAATATGTAAAATAGCTAAACAATCCAGAGGAGCTAAGCAGGTAGTTTCAAAGCAGGGAGAATGGATATTCACTCAAAAAAAAACCTCCAGTGATACTTCCTAAGAAAGTCTTTCTGCAAAGTCTGCCGGTGATGACACATGAAAGCAGCAGACAACAGTAAGTAAAGAGTCATGGAGCAGATCTTGTTCTTTGGGAAAAAGACCATTTTCCTAACAACAGATCACAATGCTCAAAAGAATTTGAAATCGATGCTATATTATCAACTTGACCGTACTGACTAGGTAATGGGATAAAAACTTGAGGTATGAAAAGAATGTGTTACTCCATTCCTATTCTGGCTATCTTTTGCTGCATAATAAACTATTTCAAAAGTTATTGATTTATTGAGTCAATAAATTATCCTTCATGATTTTGTGGGTCAGAAATGTGGACAAGTCTCAGCTAAGCCTTTCTTATGTTCCAGGTCATGTCAATAGCAATCACTTGGTGGTAGTTAGCTTGTGAAGGAGCTTACCTGGAGGGTCCAAGACACTGTTACTTTACTTACACACTAATACCTTGACCAGGGTGCCTGGAAGACTGGCTGGGCTCAGCTAAAACTATTCATCAGAATGCTCAAATGTGTCCTCTCCAGAATGGCAGTCTCAAAGTAGTTGGACTTTATATAGAAGCTCAGGGTTCCCAGCCAGTGTTCTCAGAAGTGAGTATTCCAAGAGGTCCAGCAGAAGCTGAAAGACTTCTTACGACCTAACCTTTGAAAGTCTCCAAATTTCACTATCAAGCCTTTGTGTTGTAGGTCAAGCAAGTCAATTGGATGAGTCTCGATTCAAGAGGAGGAGGGTGAACCAGGCTATTACATGATGAGGAAACAGCATGCATATATAGAGAAGAAAGGAAGTGATGCCAGCCATCTGAAAGACATACTACCATACCACATCATTTCCTTGTTATACTAAGACATTCTTCATACTAAATTAGTGGTTTGCACTACCTCAACAGAGAAACTGCAAAGTATACAAAACACAAGAGTCAAATTTTACCTTTAGTGTGAGGATGGATACCAACAACCGAGGATCGGCCACGGGAATGTAGCAACAGATGCCAACAAGGACAATTGAGAAATAGATGTCCTGCCCCTTTGGTGCTGGACCCTGAAGGAAGTTCCTCAGAATTATATGCATTTTCAGGGAGAATGGAAAGGAGAAAATCCTGACTGAATTGACAAATTATTGAATTGATTACATTTACCTTAAAGTGAAAATGGTTACATTTGTGCTACTAGGCAAAATGGAATGGGACAGAGATTATTTTTAGTTGTAGGAAAATAAAATCATATTTTTGAGCTTTTAAATTTGTGGGTAATTAAATTAATACTTATATAATTGCCTTAAGCTTTTGTTCCTATTGGTTTGATAATCTTAATTATTCATATGCCACAACTCAGGAATAGCTAACTCTGATGAGTAATTTTTCCTTTCTAACCATTTCATTTTCCTGAAATCTTGATATTCTTCCTATACTCTCATAGCAAAGAATAAATTGCCTTATTATTTGCTTCGGTTCCATAGTCTTGATGACTTTTAAAATCCAATTTGTCTTAGACATAAAATATTTACTATTTTAAACACTTAGTTAATTTCTATTGACTCATACACTTCTTAATATTATACTCCTGAGATTGTCTAGTCCATTACTCCTGGAGAAGCCCCTAACATAGTACCTTCTCAGGTTCATTATTATTTGTTTTTGGAGAAGCTTTTGTCCTTGAGCAGAGTTATAATATTTCTTCAGAGACAGTTGGGCAAATATCCATTGAGATAAGCCACCAGATATAACTAAAGCAAGAAAAGTACTTTTGAAGAACAGATAGAATTTCAAAGAGTAGAATTTCAAGATGTGAAAATAAATTTGTAATTGCAGATTTATTCACTATGAACACATAAAATGCTTATAGACTTAGCAAACACACCAACAACCAAGGCAGACACAAACAATATGTGTGTAGTCTTTCTGCAAAGAAATTTTAAGTCATCTTATTAATTTTGGTTTTCCTACTGGCCTATTCCATTTGTACTACACCTGAAATTCTTGTACCTACCAGACACAGAGAAGGCTCTACTCATGTTCAAATGATCTCCCCTTACACTCTTGCTCTCCTTCAGTTTATACTCAACCAAGAACCAGAGTGATCCATTTAGACATGTCAAATCATGTCAGTCCTCAGCAGAGTAAACATCATACTAAAAATAAATTCCCTTACAACAAAGTCCCTTACAAAAGCAGACAAGAGTCCTGTAGGATCTGGACCTCCATCGCCTTTCTGCTCTGATCTACTGTCTACTTCACTTTACATCAGCCTCACAGTCATCCGCTTGCTGTTCCTGCTTTCTATCAGGCACGTGCTCCTCTGACTGTGACAGTCTTACCCCAGATTTCCAACATAGTTGATCCCTTTACCTTTTATCAGATCTTTGCTCAAATTCTCTTTTCTTAATGGGAACTTCCCTTAAAAATTTCACCCACCAGAAGCATTATTTTTTTCCACGGCACTTATCACCTCATTATACGCTAAATAATTGTTTATTTTTGTTTCTATACCCACCCATCAAAATGTAAATTCTATGAGGAAATTTTTTTTCTCTGTTTTGTTCACTGATGTACCACTAACCTCTATAACACTGCTTGGCACATAGTGTGCCATCAGTAAACATTTGTTGAATGAATAAATGATGTCATAGTTTATAGGTATTACTACAAAAAAATGGTAGGCATCAGTTATGCTGCCTTTTTTTGATGTCTCATTTTTAACTACTAACATACAGAACTTCTGCTGTCCATAGTAACAGAGCAAATCTTCTGTCCATCCTACCCCCAATACTTTTTATTACTCCTTTCATGCTTTCTAAGGGACCATGACAGCCATTAAATATTCCTGGAGACCTAGTCTTAGGTCATGACCTCTACTTTAGACAATTATGAGAATGACATTTCTCTGTGCACATGTAAAATGATAATAATTACTGATACTATTGCCCAGGATTACTTTAAGATAAACATCAAGATGTTTAATGTTTGTGAGGGCAAAAAAACCTGGTTAAAATTTTCTTTAGTGACTACAGTGAGTTGAAGGGAATGATAGTATGAGACCAGGAATAGAGAAAATCAGCCATACAATATTAAGAGAGTTGCAGAACTCAAATCTTCTTTCTTCCATGAACATCCAGACCCAAATTTAAGGCACAAGAGGACAATCAAGGAGAAAGACCTAACAAAGAAAAATGGAAATCTTATGACACTAAAACCAATGGCTACATGTAGCTGTAAAACAGTGAACTCAATACAAATAACAACTAAGAATTAAATAAAGTCTCAGATTATAGGCTTAAGAAGTAGGTATCTCAAGAAATAACATCACTAGCCAATGACTTAGAACATTACATGAGGCTAATACCAGATTTCTTCAAGTTCATATATGACAGCATTCTTCAAAATCAAGACTTCTTGAGGAAATGATGTTTGATGAGCACAGACTCCCACCTGTTCTTTGTACCTGGATGAGCTAGGGAAAAAAATGTTGCTGCAGTATGTTCAGTGTTCTATTTTTTAATTTTTTTATTTAAATTCAATTAATTAACATATAGTGTATTATTAGTTTCAAAGGTAGAGTTCAGTGATTAGTCATTCTTATATAATACCCAGTGTTCATTACCTCACATGCCCTCCTTAATGACCACCACCCAGTTACCCTATCCCTCCACCGCGCTTCCCCCCAGCAACCCTCAGTTTGCTGCCTATGATTAAGAGCCTATTATGGTTTGTCTCCCTCTCTGATTTCATCTTGTTTTAGTTTTCCCTTCCTTCCCCTATGATCCTCTGTTTTTTTCCTTAAATTCCTCATATAAATGAAATCATATGATAATTGTCTTTCTCTGACTGACTTATTTCACTTAGCGTAATATCCTCTAGTTCATCCACATCATTGCAAATGGCAAGATTTCATTTTTTCTGATGGCTGGGTAGTATTCCATTGTATATATATTCCACATCATCCTTACCCATTCAGCTGTCTATGGACATCTGGGTTCTTTCCATAGTTTGGCTATTGTGGACACTGCTGCTATAAACATTGGGATGCAGGTGCCCCTTTGGATCACTACATTTGTATCTTTGGGGTAAATACCTGTAGTGCAATTGCTGGGTCATAGGGGAGCTCTATTTTCAACTTTTTGAGGAACCTCCATACTCTTTTCCAGAGTGGCTGCACCAGCTTGTATTCCCACCAAAAGTGTAAGAGGGTTCCCCTTTCTCCATTCAGTGTACTATCTAGCACACCTCAACACATCTACTTATTTTCATCCAACTTTTTGGGAAACTTAGAAAAAAAGACTTTTTAAAAGGAGTTCTTCATACTCTTTCAAGGGAGCATACAGAAACAGAAGGTAAAGTATGCAGGTGGAAGTGCCAGGAATACACAATCTCCCAGTAATTTCTTTTAACTGACCTGACACATTCTAAGTTTAATGTAGACTTTTTATCTTGCATAAAACACTCATAGAAAAGGTAATAGTTCTTCCATACCCTTCCCCTGCTTTTATGTGTAGATCAGCTAGCTGGTAATTGTGATGTTCATTGTGTCAAGGTCATAAAAAGAAGACAAGAGCTTGGAAGAAGACTGGATTAGTCCCTATATAATCTGGTATCGCAGCTAAAGAAAAGTGGAAGAAATCTTCAGGGTCAAGAAGCCCATAAAACAGAGTCCATCTGGATCAAAACTTTAAGTTAGCAAAACACCCTAGACTCCCTATGGTCTTAGTAATCAGGCAGTGAGTACTGCAAGAGCTTCCTCGGGCTAATGAATAAAAAAGAAAGAAAAAGAGAGAGAGAGAGAGAAAGGAAGGAAGAGAGAGAGAGAAAGAAGAAAAAAAAGAAATGGAAGAAGAGAAGAGAAGAAAAGAAAGAAGGAAAGAAGGGGAGAAAGAAAGAAAGAAAGAAAGAAAGAAAGAAAGAAAGAAAGAAAGAGAAAGAAAGGGAGACAGGGAAGGAAGGAAGGAAGGAAGGAAGGAAGGAAGGAAGGAAGGAAGGAAGGAAGGAAGGAAAAAGGAAGGAAAGAAAGAAAGAAGGAAGAAAAATTGGGGGGGGCAGTGGGAGGAGGATTTGTTCCTAAGTCCTGCAGCTCTCATCCCCACCATAATGGCTAAAATTTAAAAGACTGACAACACTAAATGTTAGCAAGGATGTAGAGCAACTAGAAATCTCATATATCGTTGATAGGAATGCAAAGTGATGCAAACACTGTGGGAAAAAGCTTGGCAGTTTCTTATAAAAATAAACTCCTCCTCACCCATGACCTAACAACTCCACTCTAGATATTTACCTAAAAGAAATGAAAACATATGTTTACAAAAAACACTTGTACAACAATATTCATGGGATTCTTATTCATAATGACCCAAAACTAGAAAAATCCAGGGTCCATCAATAGGAGAATGAATAAACAATCTTTGATATATCTATACAATGGAATACAATTTGGCAATTAAAATGTCAATTAGCTACTAATACACACAACAACTTAGATCTCAAAAGCATTATGCTAAATGAAAAAAAGAGTCACACTCAAAAGACTACATATTCTATTCTTCCATTTATGTGACATTCTAAAATAGGAAAAACTAATTTATGGTAGAAAAAAAATTAGAAAAGTATTTTCCTCTGGGGATACAGGTAGGGTTTGACTGGGGACAGTCATGAAGGAATTTCCCTGGTGTATTCATTGGTCAAAAGTCAATGGATGTGGGGCATCTGGGTGGCTCAGTCAGTTAAGCATCTGACTCTTGATTTCAGCTCAGGTCATGATCTCAGGGTTGTGAGATCAAGCCCCACATTGGGCCCCATGCTCCGTGTGGAGCCTGCTTAAGATTCTCTCTCTCCCTCTCTCTCTGCCCCACCCCACCCTCTCTCTTTACCTCTCTCTCTCTCAAAAAAAAAAAAAAAAAAACCAACAACAACAAAAAAGCAAACAAACAAACAAAAAAACCCAAAAAGTACCTCAATGTGTTGATGTTTGTGCATTTTATTGACATAAATGTTATATCAAAAGAAAAATAGTAATCCAATATTGAATTCTAGTTAATAATATGCATGCTGAAATGTTTAGGGAGAACTGTGCTGATATCTGCAGTTTACTCTGAAATGCATCAAAAAGATAAGATGAATTAAAGGAGGGATAAAGGGATATATAAAATGTGATAAAGCACCTATAGGACAATATAAATGATAGAATTTGGGTTGTGGTTATATATAGTGTGGTTTTTCACGATGAAATTCTTTCAACTTTGCTATATGTTAGAGGAAAATCATAATAAAAATGTTTTAAAACTTAGCATCTCAGCCCCTACCATGCCTGTTAAGATCAGCCCTTCTGGGTTAAAGACCCTTGTAATCAATTGCATTTTTTAGAATGGATGAACCTGAAGAAAGGCTTCAAGGCACTGAAGGCTATGGCCAGGACCCCCAGCAGTTTCTTTTCAATCTCCAGTGACTTGTTTTAGGTTGGATGAACTCTTGGTCACAGGAATACTGGCATCCAAATATGATAAGAATAGAAATATACTTCCTCCAAAAAAGGATGACGTATAAATAGACTTTTAGACTCACTGGCCTTGTGACTGCAAAGTTTTACATAAATTCACATAATGAATGTTTAGATGTAGGAATTATTTCAGCCTCATTGCAATTTTATCTTTCTGTTCTCCTTGTAAAAAATACACAGAAATTTATTTCAAGGATCCTTATAAAAGTAATAAAATAATATAGAAACTATCATAAAACCAATCATATATTTTATAGAAAATAGCAGAATAAAATCACTTTTTGAGAGATGTCAAATCCAAAGAAATTTATGACTTAAGAAAAGCAACTTTCTACTCTTCAAGCATCTAATCTGTTCAACTTCTTGTGTTCTTCCAGGGTTAGAAAGTCATTTTGTTATTGCCAATTTGAAAAGACTCTACTGATCACTGGTCATAGAAACCTCCAGCATGAATTCTGTTAACTGAAAGAACCTTTTTAATAATTATCTATGTCTCTTCTTTTCCATTATGTTTACTCAGATTCTATCCCTCCACACCTGCCAAAAAAACAAAACAAAACACCCAGGTTTCCTATAACGATATCCTTTGAAACCAGTTACTATTATGACGTACGAAGATCTATTTATTTTGGCCCAAAACAGAAATCTAAACAAAAGAAATCTAAAGATCACAAGGCACCACAAGTAGAATATGATCCAGGAATTCAACATGCTTCTAAATAAACAAGCGCTCTCTAGGAATGAAGTAACAAAAGCATAATGAGGTCAAATGAAACATTAACTCAATTCAACCAGTGGGACTTTGTCAAGATAAAGACTCAATAGGGGTTTTAGAGAAATAAAAAACTAGAATGTATTTCTGAGAAGGCTCACAAAATAACACTAAACGAATGGAATTTAATGGAAAACAGTGAAAAAAAGTATTAGACAAGAAAACTGAGAAAGTTGGTGAGCATCTGCCCTCCATCTTCACTGAAACAGAAGAGAATGGCATCTACAGAAGAAGGTTAAGGAAGGGAGAACACTCATTCAATGGCCCCTTTTCAATTTTTAGTGAACTTAATGTTTCTGAGACATTGTACATCAAGTGCTCCCTTCCTTATGAAGATCCTCCTCTCTTTCCTAAAGTACTACACTCTATTCTTATCCTACCTTGCTTGGCTAGTCATTCTTTTTCATCCATTGTTTCAAAGTCCTAAGAGGAAGATAAGAGCTTGGAAATGGATGGGTTAGTCTCCATTATTTCTTTTTCTTTTTTTTACTTTTACTGTTTACTTTTGCTTTTACTTTTAGTGGCTCTGCTTCTGACTACAAGCAAAAGGTGCGTTTTATTTAGGATTGCGTCCTCTGTGGCCCCTTTTCCTTTTTATTATTTTTCTCCTTTCTGGATAATCTCACCCACACATGCTGGTGATGCTTAAACTTATATTCCAGTTTTAATCTCTTTCCAAAGCTCCAAACTGAATTTTCCTCTTCTCAGGTGTCTTGCAGGTATAAAAATTCATCCTGCTGAAAACCAACATAATTGCTTTCTCCAAAAAAATGCTCCATGTTAGCAACTGTGAAATGCCCATTAGCTTATCCCCCTCCCTCTCTGCCTCCCACATTTGGATTTATTTATTTATTTATTTATTTATTTATTTATTTATTTATT
>NW_024423453.1:32999856-33157252 GCF_017311325.1 Ursus maritimus
ATTTATTTATTTATTTATTTATTTATTTATTTATTTATTTATTATTTATATATTGTCTACCCTTTCTGGACTGATGCTTCTTGAAAAGTAAAGACATGTCTTCATCCTCCTTATCTCAGTGCCTAGAAGGGTATCTAGTAAATATCAGGTGTACAAAGTAGGAAGGGAAAAAGGAAAGGAAGACATGAATACTGAAAGGAAAATGGGAAGGAAGAAGACAGGGGAAGGCAGAAATGTAAGGAGGAAAGCAATTAATAAAATTATTGAGCTATGACCCATACTAGGATAGTTAAGGTTTATAAGAGCTAACAGCTGATATAATTCTAAAAAAGAGAGCTCTTTTTGCTGGAAAGACATCATGAGAGGTCCTTAGGGTTAAAGGTAAGCCCCACAGGGCCCACATATCAAACAATGAAGGCTTGGAGGAAGTGGGGAATACTTTACATAATAAAGAGATAGAGTTTTAACAATTCCAAGGCAAAATAAGAGAGAAAGCCTGAAGCACAGAAAGAAATACAGAGAAAAATGAAGCAATCAGTATTATGACAATGCACTCACTCCCTTGACATTCAAATCTTCAGTTTTCTAGGAAATTTATTAAAAGCTTGGCCTGAGTGGATATTTTCATTCTTGCAATGCAGTGAAATGATGGAATTTAAAAATCAAGGCTTATGTGGGGTAAAAAAAAATATATGGACACAAAAGCCAGAAGAAAAGGCAACAAGCAGGTCTGGGTTTACATTCACAGTCACATGTTGCAGTGAAAGTACTTAGACTTGCCATAAAGGAATGTGGTAGCTGAAGCGTGACCTCAACCTCTGCCAAGGAATCTGCTACAGATGATCAGATAGAAGAAAAATTATCCTACCCAAAAGACTAAACCAAAGTTATGAAATCAAGTGCTCAAGATTGCACAAGAG
This sequence comes from Ursus maritimus, assembly GCF_017311325.1. Lineage (NCBI taxonomy): Eukaryota > Metazoa > Chordata > Mammalia > Carnivora > Ursidae > Ursus > Ursus maritimus. The sequence continues at coordinate 33,000,777 of NW_024423453.1, forward strand.
TCAGAGACAAGGCTAAATAAACCAGCTTAAAATTCTAATAGGAATTCAAAAACCTCAGCTTTGGTCTTGGGCAAGTTCTTCCTACACGCAGAGTAGTGGTGTAAACTCTAAAGAGATTTAAATACATGAAGCTAGCACAACCTTAAAAATAGGCTCTAGCTCATATTGCTTAAATTTAAGGAAATCTGTATAAGCTAAGGGACACTTTAGCAGCAAGATACTTTGGCACAATTAATACTTGACTTCCATATACTCCTCTCTCTCTCTCTCTCTCTCTCTCTCTTAACTTTTAAGGGGCTCTGTGTTCCTCAATGTATACTTGTGTTCTCATAGCTGAATGAGATGGGGAGAAGGAAGAGATAGGAATATCTAATGATTTGAAGTAGAAACATTTATCTGTCAATATCAGGTTGTAGAAATAGAAAATTTCCTAGTGCTATGCCACTACATCCTTCATACTTATTCTGATGCTATATAGGCTAGTTTACTTCCTTTATATGCTTCAGTCTGAGTTTTATAACTTGTAATTATATGTGTTGTTTATATAAAAAATGAATGTAACCACTCATTTTGACAGGCTAATGAGGTGCCGGAGTACAAATGCTACAAGTATGTGATTTTATAGGAAATTCAACTATCATACTTGTTTTGTAATAAACCAAATTGCAGACCTCCAAAATATGCTGCTGCCTTATAATAAAACCATTCACAGCAATAGCTAAGAGAAGAGACTTCTTAGTTTTCAGTGATAGTCACCTCTGCTATATATATATATAAGATGCTCTGGGTTGTTTTTGAAACGGAAAAATAAGTAAATACCCAAGAAATACTCCAAAAACTGATGTTAGTCCCCAGAATAAACTAGCAAAGCCTAAAAGTCCTTAGAAAGTTATAACAAACTTAGTGCCTACTCTTCACCGTCAGCATTTACAGAACATTTTTTCACTTGACTAATTTTCTTGGTTACTGGCATTATTCCCAGCTAGTATCTTCTCACTCTAAGATGCTCTCTGCTACATTTATACTTTAAGTTAAAATGCTGCCCAGATACTTTACATTGCATTTTTCAAATGCACATTTCCTTCAAAGTGCCAATTTTTCACGTGAGGTAAACACCTTTTTCTTTGACCAAAAGATAATATTTTTTCTTCCCTTTAAATCAATCATTTTTAGAAACTAACTTCTATATTACAGCACCAAAGAAAACCACTGGTAACGTTTCTTGACTTTTTCCTTCTTCCTTTGAAATTTTCCCTCTAACATCCTAGTGGCATGAACAGTCAATATGTGAAACATCAGTCTCACATATATTCTAAACCAAGAGGCATCAAACTGTTCTGACACAAAAGAAAATGAATGGGCTTCCAATTACAGTGACGTCAAATGGAGAAGAGAAGAAACACTTGATTTCACCTCTGAATCCCTGCTTTATAACTGACCTACTTTGCATGGTATGAATAATTGTCCTCACTGCTTTCTGACATAACTGCCTCAACAAATAAGCTGCCATATTACCTCACCTTTGTGGAACTTGCCTATCTTTCAATTCAAACTTCATGTAATAGAGCAAGGAGAGAATGCTCTAAAGACCAAAAATGCTATTTATACAACAATGTCTCTCACACTCTTTCTGAATCTATTTATTCTTAGTTTGAATAGAATCAAAGAAGCCTAGAGGCAGTACAGTATAATTATTAAGAACACAAACCGTAGAGTTAGATTGTCTAAATCGAATCATGGTTCTGCTGTTTACTAACTCTGTGACCTTGGGCAAGTTACTTAAACTTAGTGTTCTGTTGGATCATCCATAAGATGAACAAAATAATAATACTTTGTATAGAGTTGGTATAGGATAAAATTAATTAAAATATGTAAAATACCTAGAACTGTGCCAACCACATAGTTTTGGTTTGATTTCTAAGCCCGTAAAATGCTATAAACAGCAGGAAAGAAGAGGGACAAGGATTTCTGTAGGCATTTGCACATACACCAGCAAGCATAATCAACTAAAAGTCTACTTAACAGCAAGGGGAAGAGGTTGGTGTTGTTTAAAAATAAACATAGGTTGCCTGGTGCACGTATTGCATGGTGCACTGGGTGTTATACGAAAGTAATGAATCATGGGACATTACATCAAAAACTAGGGATGTACTGTACGGTGACTAACATAATATAATAAAAAATTATTATAAAAAAAATAAACATAGTAACTGGGGACCTTGAATTTGAGAATAAAAGCTTAGTGAGTATCCAAGAGCACATCCTCGATTACATCACAATAGAGTAGTGAAAGTTTATAAAAAGGAACCTGAACCAATCTGTCCAAGGACATCTATTTCATTTCAGTAAAATAGTTGATGTTTATAAAATGATGCTGAGCATCCAAGAAATGGTTAAAATAGACCAATAATTCAATTGAAGATGAAATACATTTTGAAAGATTTCTATTTGAAAGAGTCAAATAAAAAATTTTAGTGCCTTGATACATACTCTGTTATCCAAAATACTCAGTTATTCAGAAGAATTTAATCTAAGTGGTCTTACAAGAAGATACTGAGAGTAAAAAAAAGAAAGAAAGAAAGAAAAGAAAAAAGAAAAAGAAAAAGAAAAAAAAAGCAGAGTATTTCATGAGGAAGTGACAAAGACTGCTAATCATCCCCTATCTTTCATTCTCCAAGTTTTCTTTTTGGAAAGAGAAAGGTTCTTGAGTATATGGGGTTATGACTATCTGCTCCTCTAGGGACTACAAGCCCTTGCTTGTCTCCCTTGCAAATCAGTGTGGCCATGTGACTAAACTCACATCACTGGAATATAAATGGAATCTACTGTATAACCTATGTTGCTTCCTTGTAAGATAATTGCTTGCCTTCTACTCCCTCTTCCTCTTTCCACAAGCTATACCGGGATCATGAAACAAGTAAGCTACCTCTACCATAGAGATGAGGAGGCAACCAAGGAAATTTGGCTTAACAGAAACACAGAGGAAACTGGGTCCCTGGGTCAACTTGTGGAGGGAACAGAGTGCCCTACATCCCCTGGACCCCATGCTTCTCTCAAGGCAATTAACTTCTATCTTATTTGAGTCAGAGCACTTTGGGGTCTTTTTGTTGTAGTAGAGTAGCATTACCTTAATAAATTTAGAGAAAAATGATAGAAATTAAATTCAAACCTGTATTGAGTGCAATTATTATGCAAGTTACTATGTTAGGCTCTATAAAGATGCAGAATTAATTAGATGCAAGTTCTGCCCTCAAAGACTTTATAATCCAGAAAAGATGAGATAAATACCCAGACAATTACATTACCATATAGTCTATGTTGCTTGTCAGCTGAGAGTTATAAACAAGATCTTATGGGATTTTCATAGAAAACAATTTTATTGACCTGGAGCAAGAAATCTTGAATCAGAAAAATCTTCATGAGAGTGGTCTTTGAGAAGGACCTATAATTCAAAAGATTTCAAAAGCAGAGATAAAGACATGAAGGAGAACAGTATGAACAGTTTGCAGCAGAAAACTGAATACCTGCTAATCTGTCCTGTTAGAATAGAGGATAGGGTTAAAGGGCCTTGAACTATGTAAGCTGGTAGAGTAAGTTTAGGTCACATTGTGAAGAGTACTAAATTATTATTATTATAAAATAAGAATTCAACTCTTTTTATAGGCATTTTGCTAAATGCCTTATGTGTACTTTCTCAATTTATCATCAAAATAAATCTTTTATATATCTAATAAAATATTTTATCTATCACCTCTAGTGTGAGGAATCTGTACCTAATTCAACAGGCAACAAAACCTTTGAAGAACTATGAGAATGTGAAGGGCACTCTCTAACTGGGCTTCAGTGAAGCTAGCCACAAGGTAGGAGTGTGCAGCGCAGGATGCAAAGGGAAGCAATGAGAATATTTTTTTGCAATAGGCAAGGTAAGAAATTGGTGCTTAAACTAGTGGGGCTGCATTGAAACTGGAAAAGAGGGGATGGGTTGGAAACATTATGAAGAACCTGGCAAGTAATTAAGTGATTGTGTTACAAGTTCTATGAAAAAAAGGAAGTGGGAGAAAAACCAAGGGTTTAGAATTTGCACCCTGAAATTAATAAAGAGTGAGGTGTTAATAATAACAAAAAGTAGGAGGTAAGGTGGTACATGGGGCACACTGAGAGGTTGACAGAGTCTAAGGAGAGAACATTTGCTTTCTCTGTGTTATGCCTTACATGCCCTTTGACTTTGCAAAATTGGCCTAGTGTTTTTAAACCTGTTTTATTCTCTGAAAAATAGGAATAATAATATCCAACCCATAGACTTTGAGGATTAAATCAGACTATTTTTTTTTAAAAGATTTTTATTTATTTATTCGACAGAGATAGAGACAGCCAGAGAGAGGAACACAGTCAGGGGGAGTGGGAGAGGAAGAAGCAGGCTCCCAGCGGAGGAGCCTGATGTGGGGCTCGATCCCATAACGCCGGGATCACGCCCTGAGCCGAAGGCAGACGCTTAACCGCTGTGTCACCCAGGCGCCCCTAAATTAGACTATTTTTTAAAAAAGGAGAGAAAAAGCACCTAACACCGTAGATAGCACCCAGTAGGCAATCACTAAATGTGGCTAAGATCTTTACTGTTGCTGCTGCTGCCTCTCCTGGGCATTATGAAAAACTGGGAGAATGAGGTGTAGGTTTGAAAGGATTTTATGCATTCAAGATGTGAGAGTTGATGAAGTCATGAAAGAAATGAAATAGTTTTGAGGAGAGAACCTTAGGAGAGAGCTCCATTTTAAGACACAATAGGAGAGACAGGAGCCAGCGAAGGAGACAGGAAGAAATATTAGTGTGGCTAGAAGAAATGAAAAATGGGGACAAAGAAAATCCAAAGAGAGGATGGTCAACACGTCAAATGCTGCTTAGAGGACAAAAAGAGTCGAAATCTGAGAAAAATAATATTGATTTTAGTGGCAGAGTCAAGAAAATGCAGTTTGTCAGGAGACAGAGACCTAAATGTGTTTGTCAACATAGGGGAAACAGCTGGTAGAGAAAAAGATAAAATTTATAACAGAAAAAGGAAAATCAAAGGAATAAAATCTCAGAAGAAGAATAAGAGGTTAGATCAAAAGCGAAGAACAGCCTCTTCCAGGGGGAGAGATGCACTTTCCTCATGAAAGAAAATGAAGAAACAAAGAGGGAAGAAAAAAAAATGAAGAAACTGAAGTCAACTCTGCATCATGAGAGAACTCATTTAAGCTGGCTTCTTAGTAAAGTAATAGGTTAGGTCATCTATTGAAAGGAAGTGAAATGGGTAAAATTGAAGGGTTGAAGGGATGTTCAGTTTAGCTTTTCTTTCACAGGTGAAAGGCATTTATCCAGGAAAGAAAATTATTTCTTAAAGTTTCTACTATAATAATATTTTACCAAATCTATTTTTCTTCTCAAAGCATTCATTTTTCTAATATTTGGAGAAAGTTTTCAGAGAAAAGCATCTTGAATGATTGAAGTGAGTCATTCCCAGTCATTTTCACTGCTTAATGTCAACTCTTCATAAAACAGAAATAAATGGTGATAGTGATGATGAGGTTGGGGAATATTGGTGAGGTTCAGTGGGGTGGAGTCCGGAGCTGACAACCAAGAAAGAATTCTTGAGACGTCTTTGGTGCAAAATTGGTGGTTTATTAAAGCACGGGGACAGGACCCGTGGGCAGAAAGAGCTGCTGCCCCGGGTTGTGAGAAGTGGTTGATTATATACCATGGGGTTGGGGGAGGTGAGGAAAAAGGGAGGCTGAGAAAGCACTTTCATATGTCAAAGAAGACTCACAGGACATTGGAGGCCTTGCTATTGTCAAGTTAAGGTCATTGACCCCTCTAGAAGGTGTTAATAGTAAGATAGTTGGGAGCTTCCCAAGAATGTTACTTTCCTCCTATCATGTGTCCTTATCAATGGGCTGCATGTCCAAAAGAAATTCTGTTTTATTTACATTTCCTTCTGCCTTAGCTTCCCTCAATTTTATGGAGGGGATGGTAATGTTAGGGCTTCAGGAAACTGAATTATGGGTCTCTGGAAGTTAGGCTATTGATAAGAAAGTTTCTTCCTTGTAAATCACTAGGACATGTGTAAACTGAGGGAGACTCAGGTCTCCCAGGATTGTGATCTCTGTCAGTTAATCATTTGTTTTTCTTTTCCTTAGCTTTTGGGCAGCCAGGGATGCCTGAGGAATGTCACGTACATCCCATTGGTGGGGGGTGGTTGCGGGGTGTCAGTTTCTGCTTTGTCCTCGCCTTGCCTTCTATTCCCTCATCAGTGACAAGGGGTAACAAATTGTGCAGCATCATTTTGAAACATTCACTTGGGGCACCTGGGTGACTCAGTTGGTTAAGCGTCTGACTTCAGCTCAGGCCATGATCTCAGGGTCCTAGAATTAAACCCCGCTCAGGGCAGGAGCTGCTTCTCCTTCTCCCCCTCCCTCTGCCCCTCCCCCTGCACGTGCTTGCTCTCTCTCTCTCTCTCAAATAAATAAATAAAACATTCACCTTCTTATGGAATAACTATAATTCAATTTTTATAGATCTCTCTTCTACATCCACTGTACTGGATTGAATGACATCCCCTAAAAATTCATGTCTACACAGAACCTCAGAATGTGACTTTGTTTGAATCTTTGCAGATATACTTAGTTACGATGGGTCATACTCAATCAGGGTGAGACCTTAATCCAATATGACTGGTACCGTCATAAGAAGAGAGAAATTTAGACACAAACACAAACATAGAAGGAAGACCCGTGAAGAAAGAGGCAGATAATGGAGTTATGTTGCCCTACACCAAGAAATGCCTGGGGCTTTCAGAAGCTGGAAGAGGCAGGAAAGGATCCTCTCCTACCACCTTCTGAGGGAACAGAGTTCCACCACCATCTTGATTTTGGACTTCTGGCATCCAGAACTGTAAGGGAATATGTTTCTGTTATTTTAAGCCACCTAGTTTGTAGTGCTTTGTTATGGCAATCCTAGGGAACTTAAATACCTACCAAAGAGAATAAGGACCCAAGTCTTGTGACTAATGATGCTTTCTGTATTAGGGTTCCTAAGGATCATCCAAAAATCAAAAGAACTATTTTCTACCAGAACTTAGCTTTATTGAGTCTGAGATTATCAATATATTTTCCAATGCCCATCAATGCATATTGACATAATTTTAAAGGATTAGAAGGCACATCATTTCTTTTCTGTAAGTCAGTATTAAACAGCATCCTTTTCACCATGGCATGAGATAGGTACTTTGTGACCTCATCATATTAGCTTTCTACAATGAAAAACTTTTACCTCTTTCAGTTAAGAACTGTCACAGCTATTCGGGGGTCACATGTACTATGAAAACATCATATTCTAAGGTATAAATCTCTACCCCAAGCAATGACTCATTTTATTTGTATTTAACAATTGTATAAAGTACAAGGTGCAGTTCTGGCACTATATTACTAATGAATGACAGTAATAAAGTTGGGAAATCAATAATAAATCAATTAAAATAAACTCAGAATAATTGAGAAAATCTGGAATACTGAAAAATAAAAGGCAACCTAAGCAAAAACAAAATAAAAGATTCCCTAAAGCAAAATGCTGATTTTATAATGTAAATAGTTAACAGTTGATCCAAGAGAAAATAGCTAGCTTATCAAGATACAACACCAAGGAGTTCCAAACATGAGACGGAAAGAAAAATATTTCTGAAAAAATTAGAGTGCTTAAATATACCCAAATTAAAGATTTTGAATTTTATTTAAAGCAAAATGCAGCATTTTAAAATTTATCTCCTATATATAGGAGATTTATGAGATATATATAGAGAGAAGTATTTAAATTAAAATCACAGTGATAGTTACCTTTTATAAATTATTCATCATTAGCCACCAGTCACTATTTCTCTTCCCTGTGCTAAGGCTCTCTACTTTGGGTTCTTTCCTTTATACGTTTGTAATAAGTGCTGACTACATGAGATGAAGGTCACCTATTATTAAATGTCATGCACCTGCACCTTCATGACTCATTTGTTCCTCAGAATGTATTATCAACATTCCAAAAAGGAAACATATTATATAAAATCATCTTGTCCCCATATATTTTTATAGGGCTGAAAAATGTTATAAGAATAGGAATTATTAGTAAATTGTTTAAAAAGAACTCGTTAGACCCCAGAAATCAAAGCTCTGTTAATTCCCTTATTTTAAAAGGGGAAAATAGGCTTATCAAGGTAAGAATATAATTTCTTTAATATATCAGTTTCCCAAGATAAATATAATACCTCCATTCCTTTTTTTCCCTACCCTTTTCCCTTCTCCCTAATGATATTTTTAATTCAGTAGTTTTATTACTTCTCAGGCAATGCGGGCTGTACTATAACAAAGGTGAATATATTTTAATAATCCTTAACTTGAAGGAGATGCATAACTGTGTGGTCTTGCGTTAGAGGCAACCCAAGCAGTTGGAAATGCAGAATCTTCTATTTCTGCAATACGGATGTTTTTAAAAGATTTAATAAGTTTTTGGAAGCCACATTAAGGAAGGCATGGTAGAAAAGTACTCTTTTTGTAATTTAAATGGTAGTTATTTTCTAGAGACAATTTAGGAAGTTTGTAAAATCTACATTTTGTTAAATTGTGGTATAATCACATACTCACACCAAATCTCACATATACATTAAGTATGAATTTACCAATAGCTTTGCTATTCCAAGACTTTCAGCAGTTGAGACTGAAGTCTTAAGAGTGAAACCAAATTCAGATAACCAAAGGTATGGCTTGGACAAAAGTTAGAGGTTGTGTGCCAGGGTAGGCTGGAAACAAATAACCAAGTTGGAACTAGAGAGCAAAACTAGACACACAGTCAGAGATTAGTGAGAGAATGCAGTTGCCAAAGATTAAGACAGTCATTAACGGAGAACCAGGACCTGTGAGAATATGAAAAATCAAGGTGAAGAGGAAAGAACCAGAACCAGATCAATGAGGAAATTTCTGCTACTTCCTTCTAGAATAAAAGCCAGTTCTGCAATATGATAGTCTAGTGCCTAAATACAGAAGGTAATTCATATTTGAAAAATGCTAAGTGGGTTAATCTGATTAGATGAAGAGTATGAATATGTGACATCCAAAGCCAGATGAATATACCCTCTCAATGCCTAGGAATGGGGATCGTCTGCAAAGCTTGTAAGAGGTTATACCCTGAGAGCTTTTGTAAGAGAAGCATTTTAAACTTTGAGGTAGAGAATGAATACACATTGCAGTTAGGCTGCTAGAAATATTTGTATTTTTCACAAGCTTCTAATGCATTTTTGTCTTTGTAGGAATATTTCCTTAAAGACCCTTAAGTAACCATTTTCACATATTACTTACTTCTGGGGAGGTCTAAGATACAATCCCACTACCTGGAGTGAGAGGCAGAATTGAACTTCTATGAATTTTTATGCATATTCAGAGGGTTGTCAGGCAAAACAAGTCCTTCCCACAGGCCAGTAAGCACCTTTAGGAATGCCAATGACAGTTCTGCATGGTTTTGAACCTGAAATTCACATCTATGCATTTTTTGTTTAGTTCAGAAAATAAGAACTATTCTCCCCAAAGCATAAAATGACTTAAAACAAAATTGAGGTGAAATATTAGATCATTTAGGTCATAATAATGCTGACTAACTGAAAACTGAAACTGACACATATTGCTTTATCTTCTCATAAAAAGATAAAGAAAAAAGGTGATGAGAATTGTTAGAACTAATAGAAACATGTAAAAAATCAGTTATTAATGAATTATCTACCCCTAATTATGGCTTCTATAGGTTATAAAATAATCATTATAAGACCTCTGATACAGCTATTCAGTTTTATAAGAATGAATTGAAAAAAGTCATAACATACAAGTCAACTACTAAATACTACAGATTTTCACACCATTCTCACCTTTACCTCTCTTTCTACATCCATTCAGAAAGCAACAACTTCTAGTGATAAATACTTGGTAGGCAATAGGTAGTGGTGCTTGTTTTAGAGTGGTAAATTAAGGTCAGTTAGATCAGAGTAAGGCACACACCCTAGATATTGTATTGGTCATGTATGACCTATGACAAATAATCGAAAATTCAAAATATTTTTTGAAAATTCTAAAAATAAATTTACTTCTTCACACTTTAAGAATCAAAAACTAAGAGCAGAAGAAATTCATTACTCTATCCAACAAAGCCATCCTAAATGAATATCTGCTATATACCAGAAATGTGCCAAAGGTGTACTCATGAAGCTGGTTGTCAGGTTAAGAGCTAATAGGGGAATTCTAATAGTAAAGGCGTGGGTAATATATAAACTCAAAGGGAATAAAACTATCACATCATTTGACAAATAGCAGACCTGGAGAAATAATTCCTCACTCAAGTTTGAGAAATCAGAAAGAAATGGGGGAAGGGGAGCTTTAAAATAAAAAATCCTCTGTGATATGTAAGAAAGAACTTAGCTATTGCCCTAAAAATACATAAAGATGTCTACCTCTAAGTAATATTGATTCAAGAAATAAAAGCTTATATTGTTTCTGTTTTTTTTAATAATCTCAATGAAATATAAGAAATCATGGACCCAGTGAAATAAAAGATAAGACACAAAATGAAAAACGAGTTTACAGAGAAGAATAAAAATCAGGGAAGCCTTCAAAAAAGGCACAATTAGTAATTAGTAATTGTGATTAGTAATTGATTAATAAAAAAATTTATTAGAAAAACAAAAGCATAAACATTGATAGATCAAAAAGACTCACCAAATCCTATGCAAAATTAATATAAAAATAGGCTAAATTAAATATAAACTAAAAATTTTTAGTTTCAAAGCAAGATTTTATAAAACTTCAAGCGGAAATAGATTACTTTAAAGGAATCCAAAAGTCAGACCTGTCTCATTGCTTAGCATAATACCCTCTAGTTCCATCCATCATTGCAAGTGGCAAGATTTCATTCTTTCATTTTATACCCAGACAAGATTACATAATGAAATGGCTTAAGGAATATATAACTCATATATATCCACTTGAAAAATTAAAAATTTTTCTTGAGTATTAAAAGAATAAAAAAGAATGAGAAACTAGAATTTTAAAGGACTATGTCAATATTTAAAATATGAAAACTTGAAAATATGGTGTATTAGCTAAGGATCAGGTTAAGAAGCTGAAACAAAGACTTGCAAAATGCAGTTGTTCAAACAAGATTGCAATTTACTTTTCTCTCATAAGAGTCAAGACAGGAATCCCTGATAGGTAGGTAAACAGTTCACTCGATCATAAGAGGACTCAGATTCCCTCTATCATCTTACTTGCCCATATCTTAGAATATTATGCCTATATATATATATATATATATATATATATATATATATGGTTAAAGCTGGCAATGACAATCATGTCCACAATATAGGCCATGGAAAATGGGAAATAGAAGGCGTGGAAAACAAATAATTTCCTTATACAAAAGTGATCTGAAAATTGCACATATCACTTTGTTTATATCCTATTGAACAAAACGTAGTCACATGGCCTCATCTAGCTACAAGGAGATTAAGAACTAAAGACTCTAGTTCAGTAGGCATGTGACCAAGTAAAACTCAGATTGCATTTGTGTATATAGGCGGAGGTTTATTTTAAAAAAAAAAAGATGAGGATCATAGATATTGGAATTCAATTTGTTAACAATTGCCTTTGCCATTTATGAGACCAAAAATCAAAACAGTCTTGAAAGAGGAATATAAAGCTTAAATCTATAACAAAATAACAGAAATAATAACATTTATAACCCTACATTATATTAGGAAATCAAAAAGAAGTAATAGAAAGGAAAATATGCTATATTTTAATTTTATAAGAGACTCAAACATTTTTATTCTTAAATCTATTTAATTAGATAAAACTTGATTTCAAGCAATTTTTAAAATTAACTTCTTGAAGTTAATCAAGATAGTTTCTTTTCAATCACTAGAAAAAGAAAAGTCAGAGAAAAAATCTAACAAGGACATATTCAAAATGAAGAAAATAAAGATGCCAGAAATAAGATCATTCTAAAGAGTTTGCACAAAAAATAAAATAACTGAACTCTCCTATTAAGACAAAACCTAAGAATATTCAGCTTCAACACTCATACCTAACATTAAGACACCAAAATGCTAATAGGCAAATCAGACCAAAGGAAAGCAAATAGTAATATTAATTTCAATCACAGTAAAGTTGAATATAACAAAGCATTAAAAAGGCAGTCATTTGTATTGACAAGTAATTTATTTTACAATGAAAATAAAACAGTGATGAAGTTCTATGCTGAAGGTAGAAGACAATGCTGATGGAAAAATTATTGAAAACAACTCTCTTTTACAGAAAAAAGATTGAACAAGATCCCATAAGAGTTTAAGTAGTAAAATTAAGTTTACTTACTGAACAAAGTAAACTTTGTTCTGCAGAGAAGATTTATAAAAAATTGTTGTGTGGTAGTTCATAAAGATAATCTCAATAAATTCCAAGAAACACATATTGCAAAGCTCACATTCTGTAATTGCAAACTAAAACTGGTAATTAACAACAAAAAGCTTCAGCAAAAAATGCCCAAATCACTTGGAAATATAAAAAAGCTTTGCTCTTTTAACTCTAGGATGAATAGAAGAATCTAAACTACAGTTATAAAGTATTTTTAATTAAATGCTCTGGCTATTAAATAAAAGTGGAAATAAATGAACTCATAATTCAACTTAACATTGAAACAAGTTTCTTAAGGAAATAGGGTGAGTAAAACTGTTCATTCTATTCAATCATTTATTTAACAATTATTTGGCAAAGGCACAGTGCATTTAAGACACTGTAAGTATATATGTAAGTAAGTAAACACATAAACAAGTAAGTATATAACAATGTTTTATAGCTGTTAATGATGTAAAGAAAAAATAGTAAGGCAAAATAAATTAAAGGGGTACAAACATCCAGTTATAAAGTAACTAAGTCATGAAGATAAGAAATATAGTATGGAGAATATAGTCAATACTACTGTAATAACTTTATATGGTGAAAGATGGCAACTACACTTATCAGGATGAACATTTTGTAATGTATATAATTATTGAATCAGTATGTTGTAGAACTGAAACTAATATATTAACAATACCTCAATTAAAAATTTTTTAAAAAGGCAAAAATAAGGGAAAATATGGTAGGATAAGGGGTTAGAGAATGAAATGGGGTAGGATAAAGTTACTATTTTAGATAAAAGAGTCACAGAAGGTTTTCTGAAGAGGTGACATTTGAACAGAGACTTAAATGAATAAAGCAAGCAAATGTCTAGTGGGAGAGTTAATGAAAAGGTGTGAACATTTATAAATCAGAAAACTAGAGAGTTGATTCTTAGAAAAAATAATAGATACAACTCTGAAAATAATGCCACGAAATAAAAAAGAAAGCATGCACACAAAAAGACAGCTACAAGAGATTATAACAGCAAACATAAGAAAGAATATTTTTAAAGATTTATTTATTTATTTTAGAGAGGGTGAGGGGGCAGAGGGAGAGAATCTTCAAGCAGACTCCCCACTGAGCACGGAGCCCCACCTGGGGCTCAATCGCATGACCCTGAGAGCATGACCTGAGCCAAAGCCAAGAGTCAGACACTTAACCAATTGAGCCACCCAGGCACCCTCCCATAAGAGAGATTTTAAAAAATAGATGTATATATGAAGTAGCACACAAAATTGACACTTGCTCTTGTTATATTGTGAGGAGTTCATAATCTCCAAAATGATATTGAAATATTTGTTCAGCTTTCCCCTAAATCACACCTCAGTAAAAAGTCATGTGATTCCCAGCACATTCTTATCTAGCAATTTAGCTGCTTTTTCCACCTGTGCTAAAGTTTTGTCTCACTCAATAGCCATTTTCTCAAAGACGCACATATTTCACCACTTACAGAATTACCACTGACCAGTAGAGCACAATAAAGCCACACTGAGATAAAAGTGCTGCACTCAGACCCAGGCTGGCTCAGTTCACATTCTTATCTCAGCAAAATTCATAATTCTGGTATCATGGCTCTTAGGGGCCAATTGTGAAGAGCTAAAACCAAAACGGATTAAATCCAGTAAATGATTATGTAACATGACTATGAATCAAAAAAATCCCCAGATGATATATAATTTTATAAGAAAACACATATTTTTATTTATTTTTTTTATATTTTTTTCAATTTTTTTAAAGATTTTATTTATTTATTTGACAGAGAGAGACAGCCAGCGAGAGAGGGAACACAAGCAGGGGGAGTGGGAGAGGAAGAAGCAGACTCCCAGCGGAGGAGTCTGATGCGGGGCTAAATCCCAGAACGCTGGGATCACGCCCTGAGCCGAAGGCAGACACTTAATGACTGAGCCACCCAGGCACCCCAGAAAACACATATTTTTAAAAATTAAATCAAGAAATAAAATACTTAGGAATTGGGATTTTGAATTAGGCTTTTCTGTGATCTGGGAATATTGGATAAATATTCAAAGAAGCCTCACTTTAAAGAGAACCCCAAGGAACTGCCGAATATCTACTCTGAGGCTTATTAAAAGAAATCAAAATCAGATCTGATTTCTTCACTCCAATCTCTCCACCTCAAGCTGACTAAAAGAGAAAACAATGCAAAAGAAAGTTATTGTAATAGAGAATCAATCGGAGATATAAGTTGTCAGCCTAGAGAGAAGAATATTATGGGTTTTCCCCTCTATTTCCTCATTTCAGTCTAATTGAGGAGAACATCCAAGAGAAGCAGTCACAGAGTTCAGGAGTACCTGAGAGGAGATTGGCATCCCTTTCTCTGTCTGGATGCTTAATGTAGAATATATGGTCCCTGGAATGGATGGCTAATGCAGTGTGGATTAAGGTAAAAGAGCTCCTGGGAGAATTTGACACATATTTCCTGTAGCTAATTTGAGCAGATGGCAAGAGTAGGACAAAGAGAACAGCAGAGTGGTACCCTCACTTGCACAATTTGGAGTAGGTGCTGTGGTCTTAAAGGTGTCTTGGAAAAGGGCAGCTGAGAACCCCACTGTTAGAGACTTCAGGTGTATTGGGAGAATGGCAAGGAAATCTTGCAGTGCTCCAGAGAATAAACACATACAGCTTAGTGTCCATAAAGACATCAGTGACAATAACAGTTAAGTTATAAGACTTTTGCCACCTCCTCTAATCTCCCTTTGTCCCATCCCAATCCTGTGGGAACCGAGAGCAAATGTCAGAGGGAAAGGAGAGGAAAAATCAACAGCAGATAGCATGAAATCAGACCTTGCCTTGGCTCTCCCTGCTAGTCTCCAGCCACAGGCCACACCCAGAATTGGGTTCCAGAGGGTGGTCAGAGCTGGAAGAGCTTTTAAATTTGAGATACAGTTAGGGTGTATGGTATATTCGAAAGCCTAAAGATAGTAGTAATTACTATAAAAGAAACCTGTTCTTATATCTGTGAGTGACTAGAAAGCCATGGAATCTGACAGAACTGCTCTCAAAGGGAGGAATGGAGATCTTCAGAATGTCATAGAGTCCTGGTCAAAAATACCATCTTCTTGCTGGATTTTTTGCAAACAGTTTTTTAATAGCTTTTGTATTTGCCCTACTTCAGTGTACTCTCAGCACAGAAGCCAGACTGATCTTGCAAAAAATGTATCAATCAACTTTTGCTAAAATAACAAGGGGGGGGAGGGGATGTGGAAGTTTGATTCTAAGTTAAATGAATAAGTGAGCATTTGATACGTTACTGTATATTTCTCAGGGTTTAAGTGATATTATTAACAGGATCAGTGTATGTGGTATATGTGCATAGATAGTCCCACAATGAACCATGCCTCCCAGTAGGTCTCTCCTCTAGCTCTGCCCCACATTGAATTTAATGTTGGTAGTCACGACTAAACTGAAACCAGTCAGAATGTTTGTGACTGTGTGTGTGTGTCTTTTTTTGCAACTCTATTTCCAGTTCCTAAAATAGTACCTTGAATATAGTATGGTAGGAACAATTGATAAATAAAGTAAGCATTTGATATGATCCCACTGTATGCTTTTCAGATCTAAGTGATGCTATTAAGAGATGGTATGCATACTTGGTTTTGTCCAAGTATGGCCCTACAGTGTACCATATGAATCCCTTTTAGACAAATCCAGTGCCCTTCTACATTAAATATGGCCTGGTTATTGCAACCAATAGACTGTGGTGGAAGGCATTCTGTGTGACTCCTGAGGCTAGGTCAGAAGAAACATGGCTTCTGCCATGGTCTTTTAGGACTCTCATTCTGGTGGAAGCCAGCCACCATCAGCAAAATGTCTGATACTTCTGAGACTCACATAGTGTACGGAAGTTCAATCTGTCATTGTAGAGGGACTGCATGAAGAAAGAGATAGATGACAGGCCAGTCCCAAGCTTTTACAGCCTTCCCAGCTGAGGTGACAGGTATAGGAGTAAAGACACCATTTTGTACATCCATCCCATTCAAGCCTTCACATGATTCCAGCCTGAACATTATGTAACTGCAATCTCATGAGGCGCCCCAAAGAATAAGAGCCCAAATGAGTCCAGTCAACCGACAAAATTGTGAGAGATAACAATAGTTACTTTAGGCCACTAGGTTTTAGGGTGGTTTGTTTTGTAGCAATAAATAACCAGAAGAGTTTAACTATGAGAATAAGAAAAAGAGAGAATGTTATATCGAAGATAAAAATCCTAAAAAATAACATCCAGATATTAGTGTTTAAATATTCCCCACAAAGAAGAATAGAGATTTTTGAAGAAATAGCAGATCCATAGCTAGGAAAGAAATGTACAAAATGAGTTTGAAATATCTTATCCAGAAAATAAGACATTATCAAAAACTACTACTAGGACTGTGTCATAGTATTCCAGAGCCAACTTGAAAGAGTTCAAGTTCATTGTTCACAAATGGAATAAATGGAACATTAACGGGAATATTGACTACAACAGTTTGAAACATCTAATATGTTAAAATTCTCCATGCTTTTGAAAAACTGGTCAACACATGAGGATGCTAAAGAAATAAATCATTTTTCTGAAAACAAGTAAATAAAGGGAAAAAAACCAAAATGGTAAGTGTGCAGTGGCAGTGTGCATAATGAAACTTAACCTCAGAATCTCCAGAGTTTAGAACAACTTTCAGCATGTAGTAGCAAATTAATAAATGCTTAAGTGAGAGCAAAGAGGAATGATGTCAACAAGATGACAGAATAGGAAGCTTCTACTCTCCTTCCCCCCCATGACATCTAATTCAACAATGCATGGCCCAATTTTTTTTAAGGGAAATCCAGAAACTAATCGAGAGGCTTCTAGCAAGCACGGAAACAAGCCCATTAAAGCTTGTAGGTAAATTTATAATTCACTTTCATTATAAACCCTCCCCCTGACACAGAGCCACACAATCAGAAGGAAACCTTTAGCTCCCAGATTCTCCCTGGGAAGGGAAAAAAAGACTTGGACCATAAACCCAAAGTTCTATTTCTGGAGACTACCTGAGAAACTTGTTTCTGCCTTGCCTGAATCTGAGCAATGATGGGAAAGGTCTTAAGGTTGGGGGTTGCTCCAATGTTCATAGCAGCAATGTCCACAATAGCTAAATGGTGGAAGGAGCCGAGATGCCCTTCAACAGATGACTGGATTAAGAAGTTGTGGTCCATATATACAATGGAATATTACTCAGCTATCAGAAAGAACGAGTTCTCAACGTTTGCTACAACATGGACGGCACTGGAGGAGATAATGCTAAGTGAAATAAGTCAAGCAGAGAAAGACAACTATCATATGATTTCTCTCATCTATGGAACATAAGAACTAGGATGATCAGTAGGGGAAGAAAGGGATAAAGAAAGGGGGGGTAATCAGAAGGGGGAATGAAACATGAGAGACTATGGACTATGAGAAACAAACTGAGGGCCTCAGAGGGGAGGGGGGTGGGGGAATGGGATAGACCAGTGATGGGTAGTAAGGAGGGCACGTATTGCATGGTGCACTGGGTGTTATACGCAACTAATGAATCATCGAGCCTTACATCGGAAACCGGGGATGTACTGTATGGTGACTAACATAATATAATAAAAAATCATTAAAAAAAAAAAAAGGTTGGGGGTTGCTGAGAACAAAGATAGTAGTTTAGAATTGCATGTACACACTTATATAATTCAGCCTTAAGCCAGAGAGTGAAAAAAAAACCCAAATCCAAGCTCCTTTCTGGAGAAGGAAAGAGTTGGATTTAACATTCCAGCTTTTCCAGGGGCTACCAAGGGACTGGCCTTTACCTTGCCTATCACTGAGAACTGCCAGGGCCTAGCATACTCTAGACAACTGAGGGACACTGAGAATAAAGGCTTGGGTATAGAAGAAGTGTATCTCAACATAATAAAGACCATATATTATAAACCCACAGTTAACACCATACTCAATGGTAAATGGTTGAATGCTTTTCCTCTAGGATCAGGAATAAGACAAGGATGTCCACTCCTATTCTAGACAGTATTGGAAATTCTAGCCAGGGCAATAAGGCAAAAAAAGAAATAAAAGGCATAAAAATAGGAAAGGAAGAAAAATTGTCTCTGTAGCTGGCATGATCTTATACAGTTCTCTTGAACAACACAAATTTGAACTGCACAGGTCACTTACACACAGATTTCTTTCAAAAATACTATAAATGTATGTTCTCTTTCTGATGATTTTCTTAATAACTTTTCTCTAGTTTACTTTATTGTAAGAATACAATATATAATATACATAACATATGACATTTGCATTAATTCCCTGTTTATATTATTGGTAAGGCTCCTGGTCAACAGTAGGATATTAGTAGTTAAACTTTTGGGGAGTCAAAATTATATGTGGATTTCCAACTGCATGCCCCTAACTTCTACACTATTCAAGAATCAACTGTATATAGGGGCGCCTGGGTGGCTCAGGCGTTAAGCATCTGCCTTCGGCTCAGGGCGTGATCCCAGAGTCCTGGGATTGAGCCCCGCATCAGGCTCCTCCGCTGAGCGCCTGCTTCTTCCTCTCCCACTCCCCCTGCTTGTGTTCCCTCTCTAGCTGGCTGTCTGTCTCTCTGTCAAATAGATAAATAAAATCTTAAAAAAAAAAAAAAGAATCAACTGTATATAGAAAACCCTAAAGACTCCACCAAAAAATTGCTAGAAATAATAAACAAATTCAGTAAAGTTACTGGATACAAAATCAATATAAAAAATCAGTTACATTTCTATATACTAACAGCAAATAATCTGTAAAGGAAATTAAGGGTATTAAAGAGGGCACTTGTTATGATGAGCACTGGGTGTTGTATATAAGTGATGAATCAATGAATTCTACTCCTGAAACCAATATTGCACTATATGTTAACTAACTAGAATTTAAATAAAAATTTGAAGGGGAAAAAATAATAATAATTAAGTAAATAAATAAGGTTTTATTTGATTACTATCTTTATAAGGGGAAATGCGGAAAATTAAATGTTGTAACAAAGGTCAAATTTTACATATACAAAACTTTATACATATGTATGCATTTTATATTTATACATATATACAATATATACACACATATATGTATACGCACACATGTGTATGTATGTACATAGAATAAATCCCCACCTAGATGACATCCAGTTATCAAATTTCAAGGGTTTGGGGCTGTTTGATATTATCTAAGGAGGACCACAGACCAGAAAACCTTCCTTTATTGAATGGTAGAGAAGATCATGTTTTTAGGTTTTGTTTTTATGTTTTGCTTTTTGTGTGTGCTTTGTTTTGTAATGACATAGAAAAAAATAGACAATAGTAATATAAAATATTTGGGGTCTTGGGAAATATATTTATTAGAACTCTTTTCTTAACAAAAGAAAGAAAACCCAAACCAGAGTAGCATAAATTTTTAAAGGGGACTTAATCATGAGAATATAGGAGTATCTCAATGACATAGATTCAGCTGGGCCTCAGGAAAAATAGAACCAGTAGTTCAAAAGCCTTTATGAGTCTTTCCTCATCTTTTACCACATTCATCGGAAGTCACCTCTAATCTTTCTATCTCTATTCCCAGACATTCTCTGTTTTTGTAATCCCTAGGGCAGAAAACATGACCAACAATTAGGTCTAGTGTTGAAATTCAAAAGACCAGCTAGAATAAGAGCAAAACTTAATAGTTTAATTTCAGAGAGGTTCCCATTGGGCCAGCAGGATACATAGGCATGGCCAAGAGTCCAGTTAACATGACTGTTCTCACTTTAGCCACGTAGACTGAGTTAGTGGAGAATACGAATGCTCCAAGATAAGATGATGGGGCAATCCTACAAGTTTCCACTACAAAGAAAAAATGTCTAACATAGAGATAGTTTGAAAATTTCCAAAGATGGAAATAAACAATGTGATTTGACAACTTCTAGTTAGATTTGATTGCTGTTGTTTAAGTAAATGTTCTATTTATTATTGGTGAAATAGAAAGAAAAAATAATAGAACCTACAGCAAATGTTTAGACTAACAGTCTGTTCTTTTTGCCAGTGTACCTTATAAAGTAAAATAATTAGTCCAGAAACAAGAAGTCAAGCTAGCAAATATGTGCTAAATGAGACAAATCATCTAGCACCGTGAACAGGAAAAGATGTGACTCTTACTACGGAAAAAAAAAACATTGAAACAATCAATCCATACAAAACAGCAATAAAGAAGAGAAAATGAGATATTGTAATATTCTTAGCTAGAGAAAAATACAAAAACAAAATGTGGCAGCACTTTTCTGATAAAGTGTCTGTCTGTTTTTGTTTGGAAATTCCATTCATTTGGAAATTAGGTGCAGAACTGATCACCATATTACAAAAAATCATGGACTCAATAAAGTGAATATATTTTCCAGTCCAAGCATAAAAGTATTGAAATCACTTTGACACATTGGGTTAAAAATATTTCTTAGTAACCTAATATTTAATGAATGAACAAATAGAGTTTTTACAATGGAATTACATTCATAAACAAGAAAGCATAAAAAAATTCATTAAGTATCAGCAAGTGTTGCAAACAGCAATATTACTCCTTGTAAAGTACAATATATTGAATGGATTACTGTGGAAGACCAAGTGGGAAAAAAATATCCTATGTGTCCATGTTAGCAGTTGTTATAGCAGACTAATACTATTTCTTGAAAAACCTAACCAATACTTCCCAGAAGTAGCATTCAATAGTGAGATTCTAACAGTCGTGTATGACATTCATTTATGGAATGAAAAGATTATTCCCTTGCCCTTAATAATTTAATGTCATATTACCTTCCTTTCCTTAAAACAACCAAATTCAAATATCTTTCTGAGGTATCTTCAGATTCTAAGTCCTCTGCTTCTTTAAGGAGCAAGAGCTATTTTTTTTCTCAAAATTCTTCATAGGTTAATATGCATACAGAAATGCTTAATATGCTTACTATAATATACATGTTCAAGTTAAGCCATTATTTTCCATTCACATTTATATTCATTACCTAGGCATCTATATGGGATATCTACTAAGACACAGAAATCTCTATTCCATTTGCTCTATGAAATCAATCACTGCACTTAAAAATACTACAGTATTTCAATATTTGAGGCAAGATGGTGTAAGAGTAGGGGACCCTGTTTCAACTGGTTCCCTGCATTTTTCTGGATAACTATCAAACCATTTTGAACACCCACAAAATCAGCCTGAGATGTAAGAATATATATCTGGATCTCTACAAGCAGAAAAGTGACGCTTTTTGCAAGGTAGGAGACATGGGGAGTCATGAATCTGCAGGGAGATATTGGAAGATGAACAAAATGAGGAGGGAGCCTCTGTAAGTTGGCTCCTGGAAAGTGATATAACAGTGGGGCATAAAAGCAGAAATCTTAGAAATCTGCTCTGGTGAGAGACATCCCTCTCTGAAAGGGGCTCTGGAAATGGAAAAGGCAGAGTTTTAGCTGGGCAGTGTGGTTTTGGGATATGAGGAACCACAGAACAAAAGGGGGGTTCCTGAAATGGTAGAGGACGTAAGCAGTGGAGCCAGGAAGCAGGTTATGGTCAGCAAGTCCAGGAATGGACTCTCATCTCAATCACCATAAACCACAAGCCAGGCCGGTGGATAACCGCCTGGAGTTTTCAGCGGCACATGCGGATGAGGAGACTGTTTGTTGGAGAGTTTTATCAAAGAGAGCAGACTGCGGTTTTTCTGCTCTGGGCCAGACGTTTGGGTATGGCCATTTTTGTTCTGATCCTCGGAAGAGGCCCAGAAAGCCTCTATGGAACAAAAGTCACACAGAGGACTGGTTTCTGTGTATATTTTGTATTTACTCTTCTTTCTTACATAGTAGATATGATACTCCACATATTCTTTTGTACTTTGTTCTTTGACTTCATTATATATCTGTAAACGACTCTGTATCAATTAATTGGTGTATTTTCATTCTTCTTTACAGCAATAGGTTATTTGCCCAACCTTTTCTATTTTGGCAGTTAGGTTCTTTCTAACATTTTGCTCTTACAAATAGTGAAGCAATCTTTTTTTCACATGTTTATTCTATACATGTTGTTGAAAGTGTATTTTTCAGGGTAAATTCCCAGTGGAAATTTGTTGGAGGTATGAGACAACGCAATTAGACAAAAGGAATCATTTAAAGTCTCTTATTAGTCAATGTTAAATAACAGTGAAAATGGTAGGCATTCTTGTCTGCATCCTGATTTTAGTGGAAAAGTCTATAGTGTTTCTCTATTTGGTAAGATAACAGCCTTAAAATATATATACACTAAAAATCATATTAAAGTATTCATTAACTTCTATTTTACTGAGTCTTTTTATCAAGTATGGGTATAAAATTTTGTTGAAAACTTTTCAACATCTGTAAAGAACATTATGTGATTTTCCCCGTGAACTAATAATATGGCAAATTATATTAATGTATTTCCTGATATTGAATCCTTGAATTCTTTGGATAATTTCCACTTAGTAAAATGTATTATTTTCTTTAATATAATTTTGCATCTTTTAGATATAATTTATTTAGAGTTTTTGAATCAATATTCATAAGTGAGATTTGTCTCCATTTTTTTTGTTATTCATTTTTCAAAACAAAATCAAAGTTATACTTTCTTCATATATATTTTGAAATTATTTTTCATTTGCTACACTGGAATAATTTATGCATCAATGGGATTCTCTGATTTTAAAGGCTTGATTGAAATCCACTAGGAAACAGTCCAGTCTGGTTGGCAGTTTTCTTTCAGTAAGTGAAGTAGATACTCAATGATTTTCTCAATTTCTCTATGGAAATTGCCATGATTTTGCTTTGGGGGGTCAACATTGATAAATTATATTTGGGGTCAATATTGGTAAATTATATTTACTTTAAAAATTATTGTATCATGTTTCTAAATTTATTGCATAAATTGTGTAAAGTGGTTTCATGATTTGCAAAATTTCTCTCTCTCAATGGTTATTTCCCTCTTGTCATTTCCTTTAATTTTTTAAATTTAAATTCAATTAGCCAACATGCAGTTCATCGTTAGTTTTTGATATAATGTTCAATGATTCATTAGTTGTGTATAACACCCAGTGCTCATCACATCATGTACCCTCCTTAATGCCCATCACCCAGTTAGCCATCTCCCCATCCTCCTCCTTATCCTCAACCCTCAGTTTGTTTCCCTGAGTCAAGAGTCTCTCATGGTTTGTCTCCTTCTCTGATTTCTTCCCATTCTGTTTCCTTTTAGGTTTTTATCCTTTTTAATTGACCAAGCTAGCTAGTGCCTTGTCTATTTTGTTATTTAAAACAAACAAACAAACAAACAAACAAACAAACAAACCAACAGTACACTTGGCTGGCTCAGTCAGTAGAGTATGCAATCCCACATTGGACCTAGAGTTTACTTTACAACAAAACAAAACAAAACAAAACCAGCATATTGATTGACTAGTCAAAGCTTTCAGTTTCTATTTCATTATTTTCTTTTCTTTTTTTTTTTATTATTATGATATGTTAGTCACCATACAGTACATCACCCAGTGCTCCAAGCAATACGTGCCCTCCTTAATACCCATCACTGGCGAGCCCATCCCCCACCCTCCTCACCTCTAAAACTCTGTTTTCCAGAGTTCATAGTCTCTCATGGTTTGGCTCCCCTCTGATTTCCCCCCCTTCATTTATCCCTTCCTTCTCCTAATGATTTCCCTGCTATTCCTTATATTCCACAAATAAGTAAAACCATATGATAATTGCCTTTCTCTGCTTGACTTATTTCACTTAGCATAATCTCCTCCAGTTCCATCCATGTGGATGCAAATGTTGGGTAACCATCCTTTCTGATGGCTGAGTAATATTCCATTGTATATATGGACCACATCTTCTTTATCCATTCATCTGTTGAAGGGTATCTTGACTCCTTCCACAGTTTGGCTATTGTGAACATTGCTGCTATGAACATTATTTTTCCCTTACTTCTTGTAGTTCACTTTGTTGTTGTTGTTTTATAACATTCAGATAGGATTCAATGTGTTTATTTTTATTCACACATAAAGCACTGAATTTTCCTGTATATGTTTCTCATATATTCATATATATATATACTATATATACTAGTGTATATATATATATATACTATTTTCATTGTTTTTATTTCAGTATGGTTTGTATTTTCCCTTTCATCCAAGTTTTGTCTAGTAGAAAGGGATATTTTTATTTCCTGATAGGCCTTTCCTATACTTTTTAAGTTATTTATAGTGTTATTTACTATTACGAAAAAATTTTCCTATTTCTACTTTATGAAATTCACTGATGCAGTTTTATGACCTAATATATATTGATCTTTGTCAATGTATCATGGGCACTTTAGAGTAAAGTGTATCCTATATAATCAAAATACCAAGTTTGATATATAACCACAAGATCTACCTTACTATGTTGCGTAGGTCTTTTATATCCTTTTGGATTTGTTACGTAATTGTTCTTTCTTGAACTGAAACTGATATGTTGAAGTCTTCCATTTTTACTATACTTGTGTTTCTAACCATTTTGTACTTAATATCTTGTAGTTTCTGCTTTATTAAGGCAGTTGCTGTATCTAGATACTAGTAACTATTCTAACTTCATTGAGAATTATGGTTTTATCATTTTAAAGTGTCATTGGTTGTTATAACTGATGCTGCATGGCAGGGGCTATCAATTTTTTTTTCCCGTAATAGGCCAGATAATATATGTTTTAAATTTGTAGGCCATACAGTCTCCATTGAGACTATTCAACTCTGCCTATAGTGTGAAAGCAGCCATAAAAAAAAAAAAGTGCATAAAACAAACAAACATGCCTGTGTTCTGAAAACCTTGTTTTGGAGCATAAAATTTAAATTCATATAATTTTCATGTCATAAAACACTATTATTTTGCTTTTTTATTTGTGTTTTATATAACTGTAAAAGCTACTCTTAGCTTATGGGTCATACAAAAAGAGGTAGCAGGCTAGAATTGGCCCTGGACAATCATTTGCCAACCTTTGCTTTATGTCATGGATTTTATTTTATCTAATATGAGTACTACAACTTTTGCTTTCTGGTTATTTCCATTTATCTGGTATAATTTTACTCGGCATTTTATTTAGCATTTTTCTGTTATTTTAAGTGTGCTCATTACATACAGCATAGAGTTACATTTAGATTTGTCAGGCAGTTTTAAAACTTTTCATTTAATACCTGATTTAAACCCATTCACATTTATATTACTATTATATTTGGCCTAAACTCTATCATTTTATGTTATGATTATGACTATATACTGCATTTACTTCTTGTTACTTGGAGCCTTTGCTTTTAATTTTTTAGTTTTTAGAAAAGTTTGTATTTTTCTTTTCATAACTTTTATGCTAATACCTTTCACATTTTTTTAGTTTCTTTTAACTTCCTACTCTTTGGTTCGTCAGGTTTAAGTCACATCCTTTGATCCCCAACTTTTCAACAATTATACATATGAGCTTATTTACTTTCCTCCTTCTTTCTACATTCCCTCCTATTTTGTAGATATCTACTTTGTCAGACCATATAACATTCATATTGTTTTCCACACTTGTCTTTACCTTTGTTTTAATTTTAAATTTACAATTAAATATATTCACTGCTCACTATCAGTTTGCTAAGATTCCCTCATCATTTCATCCTCTAACACAGGAGTCAGCAAACAATGACCCACAGGCCAAATTCAGCCTGTGGCCTGTCTTTGTATGGCTCTCATGTATAGTTCTCAATCTAAGAATGCTTTTTAAATGTTTGTAAAAAAAATTTTAAATTAAAAAAAAGAAAAGAAAGAAAAGGAGGATGAGCAGAAACAGAGGAAAAGAAAGGAAATTGTATGTGGCCCACCAAACTAAAATATTTACTATCTGACCCTTTCCAGAAAATTTTTCCAACTCCTGCTCTGGTAGATTCTTCAGGAAGTTCTTGTATGAATCAGAATTCTCTAGGTTCTTGCATTTTTTTAAGCCATTTTTATGTAGCCCTCATTCTCAAGGAATTGCTTGGATGATGGAAAGAACCCTGGCTCATACTTCCTTCATTTGCATTTTTTTAAATGGCACATCATTTTGTCTTGCTTAATATGTTGCTATAGAGAAGACTAACAGTAACCCGATTTTTTTTTTCTTTGTAACTTGGTCTTTTAGACTAAAAGTCCTTAGGATATTTTTCTATATCTCCAACAAAGATTACAATTATATGTATATTGCATCTTCTTTGCCTATCTTCTAACTTCTTTCACTTTTTCATTCTTTTTCTACTTTTTTTAAATTTTGAACTTGTTGTCTTAACTGTTTAAGTACCTTCCTTCATTCACCCTTGCTAAATTCAGCTGAATCTATTCTCCCTTGAGTACTCTGTCACTTAGTCTTCATTTCTAAGATAATGTTTTTCTTTTTCTTCAATGTCTTTCCTGTGTTTGGCAAACCTTTGTTTCATATCTTTCTGTTTCCTGGAGATTTTGCTCTTCTTTTTGTCCATTATTTGAGGAGATAGATATAGATATAGATATAGATATAGATATAGATATAGATATAGATATAAATCAAATACTGATTAAAAGATGTTCAATGATTTGAAGTATTGGGTTACAGTTTTCTTCTGCTTTGTGGTTATTTTGATGGAGAGATTTTCATCAGCTAAAATGTTGTTTTCATTTTATCTTTTCTCCTTATAATAGCTTTTTTTTAATGCCACCTGGCATTTTCTGTTTATTTTGTAATAATTTTTTCTCTTTAGTCAAACAATGAGTATGAACAGACAGAAAAGAAGGTCTTGATTGACAAACTAGATTTTTTTTTCATGAGCACACACTTCTTTGTGGAGAAATTTTCATCAGCTAAAATGTTGTTTTCATTTTATCTTTTCTCCTTATAATAGCTTTTTTTTAATGCCACCTGGCATTTTCTGTTTATTTTGTAATAATTTTTTCTCTTTAGTCAAACAATGAGTATGAACAGACAGAAAAGAAGGTCTTGATTGACAAACTAGATTTTTGGTTCATGAGCACACACTTCTTTATTTTAAGATGTTTCTAATTTTTAAAAATAATTGTATTTATTTGAGAGAGAGAGCACAAGCAGAGGGAGAGGGAGAAACAGACTTTCTGCTAAGCAGGGAGCCTGATGCAGGGCATGATCCTAGGACCCTGGGATCATGACCTGAGTTGAAGGCAGGTACTTAATGAACTGAGCCACTCAGGTGCCCCATGAGCACACACTTCTGATGATATAGTGATGCTCAATTTCTTTAATCAATATCCCCTTAGGAGGAAGAAAAGTTGGTGTGGCTTCTGACTTTGTGATTCATTTTTGTTTCTTCAGGACACTGGATTTACTACTCTTTTTCTTGGTTTTCCTTGGCCAAACAGTATGACTGTTTGAGACAGTATCCTGACTCTTTTATCCTCCCCCTTCTACCCTGGAAGTGGTGCCTACTACAAACTATTATCTCACAATTAGCATTGTTAAGTGTTTGTCCTTTAATTTTGTGTAAGCCAATGCTCTTACTTACCAGATTAAAAAGCTGTTTTTAATCTTTTTCTGTTCAGTGTGAAACTATTTTTCTGAGGATAGTTATATGTTTCATCTTCCCATCAGAATCTTTAACCCCATCCACTTTTCTTTATGACCTCCACTGTCTCCACCCAACCTTCTCCATGTAAGTGAGCTACAAAGCAAGGTGTAGTGCTTTTAGGTATTTGTTTACTTATATACAAGAGTTTAAGATTTGTATAATCTTTTTTACTTAAGCAGAAAACATGGGTTTCAAGTAACTGGGGTTTTGCGAATCTATAACATTTTCGTGTACAAATTCATATTCGGTGACCATCATAACAATTTCAAAAACCCACCAGCACATTATATCCTCTAACTTTTACCTCATTTCCCAAATATTTGTCCTATTCTATACTATTTGAATTTCCCTTCTCTGTATTTAAGATTCAGTTGGATGCATAAATACAAAAAACAAACTGGCAGTTGCCAGAAGGGAGGATAGTAGAGGAATGGACAAAATGGGTGAAGGGGAGTGGGTGATACAGGCTTTCAGTTATGGAATGAATAAGTCACTGGGATGAAAGGCACAGGGAATATAACCAATGGTATTGTAAAGAGTTGGATAGTAACACTGTGGTGAGCATTAGCATAATGTATAGTCTTGCCCAATCCTATGTTGTATACCTGAAACTAATTTAACATTGTGTGCCAACTATATTTCAATTAAAAAATAGATATTAAATAAATAAATAGACTGAATTGGATAAACTACTATTGTTTTAATTTTCCCCCAAGATCTTGCCTCTTGGATAGCTGTTCTCAGCTCCACGAACTACAATTCATATTGCTAGCCTAGGCTTCTAGAATCTGACACCCCATTCCATGCTCAGAGCTAAATGTTCTTGATTCCTGAGCTTTGGCTCAAAACTCTTGGTTCTTTCTCTGTCCTCTAAATTTTTCACTGATCTTTTAAATATATTTTTGTTTCATTCTGGCCATGCATCTTAACTTATTCTCCATCCTTAGTTCATGTTCCAGACCACTCCATCTTCTGAGTTTTTTCCAAGCAAGGTCCTCTTGAGTTACAACAATATTTGTATAATCTCATATTCTAAGGAAGTAATGCACCTGGCAATATTGGTTATGAATCTGACAGAGGCATCTGGAACATGTCTTGGAAATTATTCAGAACCTCATGTCCTCAGGCATAGGAGAAAGCCCCATTTGTCTTCCTCATCAAGTTAGTGCCCAGGGAACCGGGATAACAACCATCAGAACCCAAAACTCCAATTTCTTTGCTTACACCTTGCTAAGGTTTATCCAGGCCCTTCAGGATTAAGGCCAAGCATATTAGTAACTCAGTGGGCTCTTCCGGCTTGGGCTACAGACAATTGGAAGGAAGGGACCTTGAGACAAATTAGGAAAAAACATGTCTAAACAGAGTGCTAACAGTTACTCAAAGAAGTAAATCATATGTCATAACCAAGGTGAGGTGCAAGAAAAAGAACAGGACATAAAGCCAAAATTTCAGGAATCAGATAAGCACAGAATTGAGCACGATCCTGAAAAGGAGCAAAGTTCCAGGATTTTTGCTGTGTATTGGACACATGATATGTACACGGGTCAGCCCAAACTGAAGGCACAGTGTGAGAATAGGCTCAGTTCTGCAGACACTGGCTATAGAAGAAAATTTCTACGAACATCACACATGTTGCGATCCTCAAAGAACTTAACTATAGGAAAAAAAGAATCAAAAACATATACAACACAGGGAAAATGATAAGGTCCAGTTTTCAAGTATTAGGAGTTATCTTTGGTTTCTGAATAGAAGTTATTATATATAAACACTTCAGTCAAGTACTTGTTTTATAAAAAGGAGGCTAAAGGAAGATTATCTCTACTTCCAACATCATTATTAATGTAAGCTTATTCTCTGATCATTGGTGTAAACAATTAGCTATTTTTGTGTTTTGTCATTTACCTAGTATTTCTACCACTGAAAATGACAGAGGGTATACTCCTGAAAGCTACTTGATAATTTTAATTTCCAATTCCCAAATTCAGCTAAGAAATGAAAAACCACCAAGCATTAGGGAAAATAACTTAAAAATATGTATATTCTTATAGATATTCAGAAAAATTTGATTGCATTTTCTTATACTATCTGTTGTTCATCATGTCTTTAATAGAACACTGGCATGCTCTATTTTCTATATTAATTTCTTTAAAGTAAATGGATTTTTATGTAAGTGAAGAATTGATTAATTAGTATATATGATATACTGTCTGATAAGTATAATTTAAAGAAAATGGAGTATTGATGATCCTAGGTATAAATCTTGAGGAAAAAGATTTTTGCCTGAAAAATACATTTAAGTATGGATAGGAAGGTAATAAAAGACTCATTATGTACTTTTAGTAATTCTGCAGTTTCATTCTTTTTATCAGTTAAGTAATTCTGACTTCTTTGGTCATCACTTTTTTATTTTCCAGCTAAATAAATATTGATTAAAAAATATTTAACCTTCTACTTTCGTGGTTGCTTTTGAAATTCCACATGAAAACTTCTACAAAATATCTTTACCTCCCCCAAAATAAAAATTTGGGTAATATCATCTTTCTTCTGATTTCAAATTAATCAGCTTAAGAGCATTCACTTTGGGGTGCCTAGGTGGCTCAGTCAGTTAAGCATCTGCCTTCAGCTCAGGTCATGGTCCCGCAGTCCTGGGATCAAGCCCCACATTAGGCTTCCTGCTCAGTGGGGAGCCTGCTTCTCCCTCTCCCTCTCCCTCTGCCACTCCCCCTGCTTGTGCTCTCTCTTTCTCTATGTGAGTGTGTCAAATACATAAATAAAATCTTTAAAAAAAAAAAAAAGGAACATTCACTTAGTTCAGAGTCAGGAAATTCAATGACCACTGTGTAGTTTCCAGAATCAGTTTCACAGAGTGCTCTTCATCTGCAGCGGGAAAAGGCAAGAAATGCTGGCTATCCCATTGGCCTCCTGGCATAATCCTGAAATTGAATAGTCTTAACTGTCCCCAAGGTAGCTCAGGATACATGTCACAATTTTCATGAATGAAGAATTCCCAATTTGCAGGTTGTACCAAACTCTCAGTCTATTTTATCCAGTTCTGAAGGTAATAATACCGATCTGGGTTCTGCCAATGTATCCCTAGCCACAGTCCTGTATATCTGGGAAGAATAAGCTTCTCAGACCAGGATAGCAAATAGATCAGAGGATTGAGGAAACAATCTGCACACTTGGTGGGAGAGAACAAGGTAGATGTGAGATTCAGAGCCATGAATTGGGGGAGAGGAAAACCGAGCAGCTGTGAAGGGGAAGCAACACTTTTCACGCAGCAAAGTCAGGAAAAGAGAGAAGGAGCCCAGCAGGTGGGGACCACCTAATAAGCCTCGGTGAGGAGATCCCCTGGATTGCACCGGGAGAGATGGCTCCCCTTCCGAGAAGGCATCTTGAAGAGCATATTCTGCCTCTGAAAGGACAAAAGGCTGGCCAGAGAGCCATTGAGCAGTGCTCAGCAGCAGGGTCAGAGGTGCACACAAAGGGCAGAAAACCTCTTAATTTTTTGCTGTAAGCCAATAGGTTTAAACCTCTGTGTGCGTGCCAAGTGGCTGCTTTTCTACTGCAGATCTAAGTAGAAAGTGGGGACTGAAGCGATTGCAGATAACCTGGTGGCCCCTTTTCTCTGTCTGCTGCCATAGATTCAAGCCTCTGCAATGGCTTTTCTAGGATGGAATGAAATAGGAGACCGAGTCGAGTGCAGATGGCCAATAACCTGATTCCAGCTTTTCGCTGAGCATTACAATAAACTCTAGCCTCCTCGCACTCACTGTGTGGTGGCTTTTCAGGGTTGGGACTGTGCTGGGCATGCCCGGAGTCTCCCCACTAGGATGGGGGTAGGCCCACACATTACAAGGCCCTTTAAAACTTGGAGTTTTGAATCCCAGCCACTGGTCAGAGATAAAATACAGGAGATCTGTGGCTCCAGATGCACTGGCAGCCCAGGCACAGACAGGTTAAGGGCAGGGAACTGACAAAGCCTGGGACACAGAAGACTGATTTTCTAAGAGGGCCCCCTGAACAGTGGTGGTGAGGAGTTCCACTCCCTGGGGACAAGAGGGCAGGGTGATGCCATATTCTTCCTCTTCCCCAACCCTTCCCGCCTTTTGCCCACCAGCACAGTCTGATTTCAGAGTGAAACACACCACCTCCAGTGGACACTGGAGTCCTCCTACACTAAATTCCACCCCCCACCTACCTATCCCTCACCTTCCCTTACCCCCAGCCTGGCAGGGGCATCTTTACAAGGGCAAGTCAACTTGTGAGCCAGCCCAGCAGTTGTCCACTCAGCAGATCAACACAGGCTCCCACATCTACCAATTAGAGAAAACTCCAAAACGTCAGCTTTCAGCAGAAATAGGACCAGGGTTGATTCTTTTTTTTTTTTTTTAATTGTTTTAAAATTTTTTAAATTTTTTATTTTTCTATTTCTTATTTTTTATTCTTTCCACTTTATTTTACCCATATATTTTCTTCTTTTTTTCTTTTCTCTTTATCTTTTTTTTTTCCTTTTTCTTTTAGGCTTATAATCTCCTATTCATTTGTTGGTTCATTTGTGTCCTCTTATTTTTTAGATCAGATGTCTTTTTTTCTCTCTCTTTTTTTCTTTCCCCACTCTTTTTTCTTTCCTTCCTTCTTATATTTTAGAATCAGGTGTATACCTTACTGTTTGTCTGTTTACATTTTTGTTCCAATTCCTTTTCTCTTGTTTTGGATCAGGCCTTTTTTTTGTTTTGTTTTGTTTTGTTTTTTTCTTTTTTCTTCTTTTCTTTTTTCTTTTACTGGCTTATCTTGACAAACAAATCAAAGCACACATACTTAAAGGTCCAAACACTCCCCCACTATAAGCAAGGAAGAACTCTGTAGAGGAAGGAACAATGGGAAAGAGCAGCCAAAACACAAAAAAAGGAGTGTACACACCATACACCAGAAACACTTCCTGCAGTCGTTGTTGTTTCTGTTTTTGCTGCTGTGTTTTTTTTTTTTCTTTCCTCTTTCCTGTTCTGGACAGATGACTAGATGGAGAAACTCCCCTACAGAAAGAACAGGAAGGTAATACCACCAGGGATGCAATCAATGTGGATATAAGTAAAACGTCTGAACTAGAATTTAAAACAATGATTATAAAGATACTAGCTGGGCTTGAAAAAAGCATAGAGGACACTAGAGAATCCCTTAGTGTACAAATAAAAGAAATAAAATCTAATCAGGTTGAAATTAAAAATGTTATTACTGAGATGCATTCAAAACCGGGGTCCTTAACAGCAAGGATAAATGAGGCAGAAGACAGAATAAATGATATAGAAGATAAAATGATGGACAATAAGGAAGCTGAAAAGAAGAAAGACAGACATCTACTGGATCACAAAGGAAGACTTTGAGAAATCAGTGATTTCCATAAACTAAAATAGCATCTGAATAATAGAGGTCCCAGAAAATGAACAGTGGGAGAGACGGACAGAAAGTTTATTTGAACAAATTATAGCTGAAACTTCCCTAATCTGGGGAAGAAAACAGGCATTCAAGTCCAGGAGGCACAGAGAACTCCCCTCAAAATCAATAAAAATAGGTCAACACTCCAACATATAATAGTGAAACAGCAAATTTCAAAGTTAAAGAGAAAATCCTGAAAGCAGCTCAGAACAAGAGGTCCTTAACCAACAAAAGTAGAAACATAAGGCTGGCAGCAAATGTGTCCACAGAGACCTGGCAGGCCAGAAAGGGCTGGCATGATATATTCAACATGCTAAATGGGAAAAAGGCAGCCAATAATTCTTTATCCAGCAAGGCTGTCATTCAGAATAAAAGGAAAGATAAAGAGTTTCCAGACAAACACAAACTAAAGGAATTCATGAACACTAAGCCAGCCCTGCAAGAAATATTAAAAGGGACACTTTGAGTGGAAAGAGAGACCAAAAGTAACAAAGACCAGAAAGGAACAGAGACAATCTACAGGAACAGAGACTTCGCAAGTAATACAATGTCACTAAATTCATTTTCAATAATTACTCTGAATGTAAATGGACTAAATGCTCCAATCAAAAGACATATGATATCAGAAGGGATAAAAAAAACAAAAAAAACAAACAAAAAAAGTCCCATTGATATGCTGCTTACAAGACATTCATTTTAGAGCCAAAGACACTTGCAGACTGAAAGTGAGGGGTTGGAGAACAATTTATCATGCCAATGGACATCAAAAGAAAGCTGGAGTAGCCATCCTCATAAAAGACAAACTACATTTTATTTTATTTTATTTTTAAAGATTTTATTTATTTATTTGACAGAGACAGCCAGCGAGAGAGGGAACACAAGCAGGGGAAGTGGGAGAGGAAGAAGCAGGCTCTTAGCAGAGGAGCCTGATGTGGGGCTCGATCCCATAATGCTGGGATCACGCCCTGAGCCGAAGGTAGACGCTTAACCACTGTGCCACCCAGGCGCCCCGACAAACTAGATTTTAAACCAAAGACTATAATAAGAGATGAAGAAGGACACTATGTCATAATAAAAAGGTCTATCCAAGAAAAAGATCTAACAATTGTAAATATTTATGCTCCTAACTTGAGAGCAGCCAAATATATAAACCAATTAATAACAAAATTAAAGAACACATTAATAATAATACAATAATACTAGGGGATTTTAACACCCTGATCACAGCAATGGACAGATCATGTAAGCAGAAGATCAACAAGGAAACAAAGGCTTTGAATGACACACTGGACCAGATGAACTTAACAGATATATCCAGAGCATTTCATCCTAAAGCAGCAGAATACACTTTCTTCTCAAGTGCACAAGGAACATTCTCCAGAATAGATCACATACTGGGTCACAAATCAGGCCTCAACTGGTACAAAAAAACCAGATTATTCCATGCACATTTCTGCACCACAGTTTGGAAGGAACATAAGGGCACGGAGGTTAAAGAGCATCCTACTAAAGAACGAATGGGTCATCAGGAAATTAAAGAATTTTAAAAATTCATGGAAGCAAATTAAAATGAAAACATGACAGTCCAAAATCTTTGGGACACAGCAAAGGCACAAGAGTGAATTATATAGCAATATAGGCCTTTCTCAAGAAACAAGAAAAGTCTCAAATGCACAACCTAAACTTACACCTAAAGGAACTGGAAAAAGAACAGCAAATAAAGCCTAAATCCAACAGGAAAAGAGAAATAATAAATACTGGAGCAGAAATAAATGATATAGAAATCAATAAAACAAAAACAAAAGAGTAGAACAGATCAATGAAACTAGTAGGTGGTCCTTTGAAAGAATTAATAAGATCAATAAACCCTTAGCCAGACTTATCAAAAAGAAAAGAGAAAGGACCCAAATAAATATAATCATGAATGAAAGAGGAAAGATCACAACCAACACAGAAGAAATACAAACAATTACAAGAGAATATTATAAGCCATTATATGCCAATAAATTGCACAATCTGGAAAAAATGCATGCATTCCTAGAAACATATAAACTACCAAAACTGAAACAGGAAGAAATAGGAAACCTGAACAGAGCCATAACCAGCAAAAAAATTGAATCTGTAATCAAAAATCTCCCAACAAACAAAAGTCCAGGGCCAGATGGCTTCCAGGGGAGTTCTACCAAACAGTTAAAGAAGAATTAATACCTATTCTGAAACTGTTCCAAAAAATAGAAATGAAAGGGAAACTTCCAAACTCATTCTATGATGCCAGCATTACCTTGATTTCAAAATCAGACAAAGACCGCACCAAAAAAGGAGAATGACAGACCAATATCTCTAATGAAAATGGATGCAAAAATTACCACCAAGATACTAGTTAATAGGATCATTTACTACAACCAAGTGGGATTTATTCCTGGGCTGCAGGGTGGTTCAACATCTACAGATCAATAAATGTGATATACCACATTGATAAAAGAGAGGACAAGAACTGTATGATCTTTTCAATAGTTGCAGAAAAAATCATTTGACAAAATACAGCATCCTTTCTTGATAAAAACTCTTCACAGTGTAGGGATCGAGAGAACATACTTCAATATCATATAAACTATATACAAAAAACCCAGAACGAATATCATCCTCAATGGGGAGAAACAGAGCTTTTCCCCTAAGGTCAGGAACATGACAGGGATGTCCACTATCACCACTGTTATTCAACATAGTACCAAGTCCTAGCCTCAGCAATGAGACAACGAAAAGAAATAAAAGGCATCCAAACCGACAAAGAAGAAGTCAAACTCTCACTCTTCACAGACAACATGATACTCCATGTAGAAAACCAAAAAGACTCCACCAAAAAATTGCTAGAACTGATACAGGAATTTAGCAAAGCTGCAGGATGCAAAATCAATGCACACAAATCATTTGCATTTCCATACACTAACAATGAGGCAGAAGAAAGAGAAATCAAGGAATTGATCCCATTTACAAATGCTCTAAAAACCATAAGATACCTAAAATTAACCAAACCAAAGAGGTAAAGAACCTGTACTCTGAAAACTATAGAATGCTTATGAAAGAAATGAGGGAGACACAAAGAGATGGAAAATCATTCCATGTTCATGGATTAGAAGAACAAATATTGTTAAAACGTCTATGCTACCCAAAGCAATCTACACTTTCCATGCAATCCCTATCAAAATACCATCAACATTTTTCACAGAGCTGGAACAAACAATTCTAAAATTCTATGGAACCAGAAAAGACCCCAGATACCCAGAGGAATGTTGAAAAAGAAAACCAAAGGTGGTGGCATCACAATTCTGGACTTCAAGCTGTATTACAAAGCTATAATCATCAAGACTGGCACAAAAACATAAATGGAACAGAATTGAGAGCCCAGAAACGGACCCTCAACTCTATGGTCAACGAATTTTCGACATAGCAGGAAAGAATATCCAATGGGGAAAAAAAGGCACCCTCTTCAACAAATGGTGTTGGGAAAATTGGACAGCCAAATGCAGAAGGATGAAACTGGACCACTTTTTTACACCATACACAAAAATAAACTCAAATGGATGAAAGACCAAAATGTGAGACAGGAATCCATCAAACTCCTAGAGGAAAATGCAGATAGCAATCAATCTCTTTGAGCTCAGTCACAGCAACGTCTTGCTAGACATGTCTCCAGAGGCAAGAGAAACAAAAGCAAAAATGAACTATTGGGACTTTATCAAGATAAAAAGCTTTTGCACAGCAAAGGAAACAGTTAACAAAACCAAAAGACAACTAACAGAATGGTAGAAGATGTTTGCAAATGTCTTATCAGATAAAGGGCTAGTAACCAAACCTATATAAAACTTATCAACTCAACACCCAGAGAACAAATAATCCAATCAAGAAATGGGTGGAAGTCATGAACAGACATTTCTCCAAAGAAGACATACAAATGGCCAACAGACACATGAAAACAGGCTCAACATCACTTGGCATCATGGAAATCCAAATCAAAACCACAATGAGATGACACCTCACATCTGTCAGAATGGCTAAAATTAACAACTCAGGAAATGACAAATGTTGGTAAGGACGTGGAGAAAGAGGAACCCTTTTACACTGTTGGTGGGAAGGCAAACTGGTACAGCCACTTTGGTAAACAGTATGGAGGTTCCTCAAAAAGTTAAAAATAGAGCTACCCTATTACCCAGCAATTGCACTACTAGGTATTTGTCCAAAGGATAGAAACATAGTGATTCAAAGGGCCATATGCACCCCAATGTCTATAGCGGCAACATCCACAAGAGCCAAAATATGGAAAGAGAGCCCAGATGTCCAACTACAGATGAATGGATAAAGAAGTTGTGGTATATATATACAATGGAATGTTACTCATCCATCAAAAAGAGTGAAATCTTGCCATTTGCAATGATGTGGATGGAACTGGAGGGTATTATGCTAAGTGAAATAAGTCAGAGAAAGACAAATACCATATGATTTCACTCACATGTGGAATTTAAGAAACAAAACAGAGGAACATAGGGGAAGGGAAGGAAAAATAAAATGAAAGGAAAACAGCAAGGGAGGCAAACCATTAGAGACTCAACCATAGGGAATAAACTAAGGGTTGCTGGAGCGGGGTGGGTGGGGAGATGGGGTAACTCGGTGACAGGCATTAAGGAGAGCACTTGAAGTAATGAGCTCTGGGTGTTGTACGCAACTGATGAATCACTGAGTTCTACCTCTGAAATTAATAATACAGGATACATTAATTAAATTGAATTGAAATAAAAAATTAAATAAATCATTAAAATAATAAATCTTGGGTTATGTATATTTTACCACAATCAAAAAATGGCAGTTAAAAATATCCAAGATATAAATCAACTTATTTAATCTTATAAAAATCCTCTGAGGCAGGCACTATTATTCCCATGTAACAAGTTTAACACTTAACAGGTTACTTGACTTGCTCCAGGTCCCACAGTTGGTTAGCTAGGAACCAATCTGTAGCAAAAGAGCAACTTTGTAAAATTTCCACCTGTCATACATCGATGATTTGAAAATTCAGTAAAAATAAATAACTACAGGAATGAAATTTAAAACTAAGAGCATTAAAAACAAATAAAAAGAAACAAACAAAAACAGGGAGTGAAACAATACTGGGGAAAGCAAAGACAAATCAGAGAAAAACCTAGTCCTGATAAGTTCATGAGAACTCCTGGATCAAACTCTGAGCCAATGTTACATCTAGACTTTTCAGTATTATGAATCAATAAATTCCCATTTTACCCCAATAACTTTGAATTCAGCTTCTGTCAAAATCAACTAAAACATCCCTAGTAGAATTTAACAATTTACAGAATGCTATATCCCCCCAAATTCAGGAGAAGTTGGGAAAATAGCTGACCTGGTGCAGCTGTTCCCCACAAGAGCACCTAAAATAGGATACAGAATTCATTTCCCAGCTCAGGAAGACCTGTAGAGGACCATAGAGGCATGAGGCAAGCAAGATGATAGAAGGTGGTATCCTTGGCTCTATAGTCCCTAAACCTTTGAAAAGATATTGAATTAATAAAATATTGAATTGGATTTCTCTGAAGACTGTGAAAATTTTGAGTTCATCTTTAAATTTGTTGTTTAAAAGAAAAAGAGTAGCAAGCATACACTCAAGAGCCAGGAAACTGAAAGAGGTACGAAGAATGTTGGTCAAAGGGTGCAAACTTTTATTTAAGAGATAAATAAGTTCAGGATATCTAATGTATAGCATGGTGATTATAGTTAATAATACTTTA
This sequence comes from Ursus maritimus, assembly GCF_017311325.1. Classification (NCBI taxonomy): domain Eukaryota; kingdom Metazoa; phylum Chordata; class Mammalia; order Carnivora; family Ursidae; genus Ursus; species Ursus maritimus. Next base: position 33,040,122 of record NW_024423453.1, read on the forward strand.
TTGCACACTTGAAATTTGTTAAGTAGAACTTATGTGTTCTCATAACCATTAAACCTAGTAACCATGTGAGGTAATGGATATGTTAATTAACCTGATTGAGATAATCATTTGACAATGTATACATACTCTAAACCATCACATTATGCAGCTCTTAAAAATCACATGCAACCTACATTTTTCTAAATTCCAGTATAATTACCATACAGTGTTATATTAGTTTCTAGTGTACAATATAATGATTCAACAATTCTATACATTACTCCTTGCTCATCATAATAAATGTACTCTTAATCTCGACCTCACTTATTTCACTGATTCACCCACCCACATCCCCTCTGTAACGATCAGTTTGTTCTCTACAGTTAAGTCTGTTTTGGGGTTGGTCTCTTTTTTTCTTTATTTGTTTTGTTTCTTAAATTCCACATGAGTGAAATCTTATGGTATTTGTCTTTCTCTCACTGACTTACTTCACTTACCACTATACCCTCTAGATTCATCCATGCTGTTGCAAATGGCAAGATTTTGTTCCTTTTTATAGCTGAGTAATATTCCATTGTGTGTATATATCAGATCTTTATCCATTCCTCTATCAATGGACACTTAAGTTGCTTCCATAATTTGGCTATTACTATTAATGCTGAAATAAACACAGAAGTGCATATATCTTTTTGAATTAGTGTTGTTGTTTTGTTGTTGTTATTTGGGGGAATACCCAGTAGTGGAATTATGAGATCATATGGTAACTCTTATTTTTAATTTTTTGAAGAACCTCCATAGTGTTATCCACAGTGGCTGCACCAGTTTGCATTTCCACCAATACTTCACAAGACTTCCTTTTTCCCCACATCCTTGTCAACACTTGTTGTTTCTTGTGTTTTTTGAGTGTGGTTTTGATTTATATTTCCCTGATGATGAGTGATGTTGGGCATCTTTTTATTTGTCAGTTTGGCCATCTGTATGTCTTCTTTGAAGAAATGCCTGTTCACGTCTTCTGCCCATTTTCTAATTGGATTATTTGGGGGTTTTTTGGTGTGCGTGTGTGTGTGTGTGTGTGTGTGTGTGTGTGTGCTGAGATGTATAAGTTCTTTATATATTTTGGAGATTAATCTTTTATCAAATATTTCATTTTCAAATATTGTTCCCTATTCAATATGTTGTCTTTTAGTTTTGTTGATTGTTTCTTTTGTTGTGTGGAAGCTTTTTAATCTGATATAGTCCCAAGAGTTTATTTTTGCTTTTGTTTCCCTTGCCCGAGGACACATATATTTTAAAATGTTGCTATGGCCAATGTCAGAGAAATTACTACCTGTGCTCTCTTCTAGGATACTTATAGTTGCAGGTCTCACAATTAGGTCTTTAATCCATTTTGAGTTTATTTTTGTATAAGGTGTTAGAAACTGGTCCAGTTTCATTCTTTCGCATGTAGCTGTCCTGTTTTCCCAACACCATTTGCTGAAGAGACGGTCTTTTTCCCATTACATATACTTGCCTTTTTTGTCAAAGATTAATGGACCATATAATCATGGGTTTATTTCTTGGGTCTCTATTCTGTTCCGTTGACCTATGTCTATTTTTGTACCAGAACCATGTTTTTCTGAGTACTATGGCTTTGTAATACATCTTGAAATCTGGGATTATGACACTTCCAGTGTTGTTCTTCTTTGTCAAGATTTCTTTGACTATTCAGGGTCTTCTGTGGTTCCAATGTAAGTTTTACGATTATTTGTTCTAGTTCTGTGAAAAATGCTGTTAGTCTATTGTTAGGCATTGCATTAAATCTGTAGATTGCTTTGGGTACCATGGGCATTTTAACAATATTTGTTCTTCCAATCTATGATCACATAATATCTTTCCATTTGCGTCATCTTTGATTTCTTTCACTGTTTTATAGTTTTCAGAATACAGGTCTTTCACTTCCTTGATTAAGTTTATTCCTGAGTATTTTATTCTTTTTGGTGCAATTGTAAATGGGATTGTTTTTTAATTTCTCTTTCTGCTACTTCATTATTAGTGTATAGAAAAGCAATGGATTTCTGCAGGCTCCTGGGTGGCTCAGTAAGATAAGTGTCTGATTCTTGATCTCAGTTCAGGTCCTGATCTCAGGGCTGTGAGTTCAAGCCCTGCATTATGCTCCACGCTGGGCATGGAGCTTACTTTAAAAAAAAAAAATGCAATGGATTTCTGTATATCAATTTTCTATACTGTAACCTTACTGAATTCATTTATCAGATCTGGTAGTTTCTTGGTGGGGTCGTTAGGATTTCCCATATATAGTATCATGTCATCTGTGAATAGTGAATGTCTTACTTCTTCCTTACCTATTTGGATACGTTTTATTCCTTTTTCTCATCTGATTGCCGTGGCTAGGACTTCTAGTACTATGTTGAATAAAAGTAATAAGAGTGGACATTCTTGTCTTGTTCCTGATCTTAGAGCAAAAGTTCTTAGTTTTTCACCATTGAATATGATATTAGCTGTGGGGTTTTTTTTTTATATATGGCCTTCATTATGTTGAGGTATGTTCCCTCTAAACCTACTTTGTTGACAATTTGATCATGAATCAATGTTGTACTTTGTCAAATACTTTTTGAAATCTATTGAAACCATCTATTGAAATGATCATATGGTTTTTTATCCTTTCTCTTGTTGATGTGATGTATCACAATGATTAATTTGCATATATTAAACCACCCTTGCATCCTGAGAATAAATCCCACTTTATTGTGATGATTGATTTCTTTTGACATATTGTTGGATTTTGTTTGCTAATATTTTGAGGATTTTTGCATGTAGGTTCATCAAAGATATTGGACTGTAATTCTCTTTTTTTGTTGTTTTTATCTGGTTTTGGTGTTAGAGTAATGTTGGCCTTGTAGAATGAATTTGGATCCTTTGCTTCCTCTTGTATTTTTTCAGAGTAGTTTGAGAAGAATAGTTGTTCACTCTTTAAATGTTTGGTGGAATGCACTTTAAAGCCATCTGGTCCTAGACTTTTGTTTGTTGGGAGTTTTTGATAATGGAGTCAGTGTCTTTGCTGTTAATCAGTCTGTTCAAATTTTCTATTTCTTTCTGATTCAGTTTTGGGATTTAAATGCTTCTAGGAATTTATTCATTTCTTCTAGGTTGTCCAATTTGTTGGCATATAATATTTCATAGTATTCTCTTATAATCCTTTGTATTTCTGTGGTGTTGGTTGTTATTTCTCCTCTTTCATTTCATATTTTTTTATTTGAGTTCTCTCTTTCTCTCTCTCTTTGATGAGTCTGGCCAAAGGTTTGTCAATTGTATTGATCTTTTCAAAAGAACCAATTCCTGGTTTCATTGATCTGCTCTATTGTTTAGTTTTGTTTTTAGTTTCTTTTCCATTTATTTCTGCTCTAATCTTTATAATTTCTTTCTTTCTACTGTATTTGGGGTTTTTCGATCTTCTTTTTTCTAGCTCATTTAGGTGAAAGCTAAGTTGTTTGAGATTTTTTTCTAGCTTCTTCAGGTATGCCTGTATTACAATAAATTTCCCTCAGAAAAATTTTGCTGCATCCCAAAGATTTTGAACTGTTCTGTTTTCATTTTCATTTGTGTCCATAATTTTTTTATTTCTTCTTTGATTTCTTCATTGGCCCATTCATTTTTTAGTAGAATGTTACTTAACCTGCATGTATTTATGTTCTTTCCAGACTTTTTCTTGTGGTTGACTTCTAGTTTCATAGTGTTGTGGTCAGAAAAGATGCTTTATATGACTTCAATCTTTTTGGATTTTTTGAGGCTTGCTTGTGGCCTAATATGTGATCTATTCTGGAGAACATTCTTTCTTGAACTTGAGAAGTGTATGTATTCCAGTGCTGTAGAATGGAATGTTCTGAATACATCAGTAAGATCCATCTGGTCCAATGTCTTATTCAAAGCCACTGTTTCCTTGTTGATTTTCTGTTTGGATGATCTATCCATTGATGTAAATGGGGTGTTAAAGTTTCCTACTATTATTGTATTACTACCAATTTCTTCCTTTATGTTTGTTATTAGCTCCCTTATTTATTTTGGCACTCCCATGTTAGGTGCATAAATATTTACAATTGTTATAACTTTTTCTTGGATTATTCCCTTTATGATTATGCAGTGTCCTTCTTTGTCTCTTGTTATAGTTTTTGTTTTAAAGTCCATTTTGTCCAATATAAGTATGGCTACTCAGGCTTTCTTTTGACATCATTTGCATGAAAAATGTTTTTCCATCCTTTCACTTTCATTGTGCATGTGTCTTTAGGTTCAAAATGGTCTCCTGTAGGCAGCATATAGATGGGTCCCCTTACTTTTTTATTCCCTCAGTCACCCTATGTCTTTTAATTGGAGCATTTAGTCCATTTACATTCAATGTAATTATTTTTTTCTTTTTCTTTTTTAATTATTGATAGGTATGTACTTATTGCAATTTTGTCACTTGTTTTATGGCTGTTTTTGTAGTTCTTCTCTGTTCCTTTCTTCTCTTGCTCTCTTCTCTTGGGGTTTGCTGCTTTCCTTCAGTATATACTTGGATTCCTTTCTCTGTAGATTTTGCATAAATCTTAGCAGTTTTTTATTTATGATTACCATTAAGTTTATATATAACACCTTATGCACATAGCTGTCCTTATTAATTTGATGGTTGCTTAGATTTGAACCCATTCTCAAGTACTAAATTTTTACTCCTCTCCTCCTCATGTTTTAGGTATATGGGATCATATGTTATATCCTTTTATTTTGTGAATCCCTTCAATGATTCTTATAGATATACTTAATTATGCTTCTTGTGTGTGTGTTTCCTACTGTTTTTACTCCTGTTCATAGTCTTTCCTTTCTAGTCAATGAGTCCCCTTTAACATTTCTTATAGGGCTTTAGTGGTCTTGAATTCCTTTAACTTTTGTTTGTCTGGGAAACTCTTTCTCTCCTTCTATTCTGAATGATTGCTTTTGGATAGCATATTCTTATTTGCAGTCTCCCTCCCCCCCCCCGCCCCCTTCAGCGCCTTGAATATATCATGTTACTGTCTTCTGGCCTGCAAAGTTTCTGCTGAAAAATCAGCTGATACCCTTATGGGGTTCACTTGTATGTAACTGTTGTCTTTTCTCTTGCTGCTTTTGAAATTCTCTCTTTATCACTACTTTTGCCATTTTAATTACTATGTATCTTGGTGTGGACCTCCTTGCATTGATTTTCTTGGGAGTTCTCTGTGTCTCCTGGGTCTGGATTTCTTTTTCCTTCTCTAGATTTGAGAAGTTGTCAGCTATTTTTGTTCAAATTAATTTTCTGTCCCCTTTCTCTCCCTTCTCCTTCTGGGATTCCTATAATGTGAATATTATTATGCTTGATGGTTTCCTTGATTTATTCTCATTCTTTATTAGTTATTTTTCTTTCTCCTGTTTCATTACTCTGTCCTCCATGTCACTGATTCATTCTTCTGCTTCCTTTAGTCTATTTATTCCATTTAATGCATCTTTTTAAAGATTTATTTATTTGTTTGAGAGAGAGAGAGGGGAAGCATGAGTGGGAGGGGCAGAGGGAGAGAGAAAGAGAATCTTAAGCAGGCTACACACTCAGCACACAGCCCAACATGGGGCTTGATACCATGACCTGAGCCAAAACTAAGAGCCAGACACACAACTGAATATGACACCCATGTACTGCTAGTATATTTTTACTTTCAGTTACTGAGTTCTTCATCTCTGGTTGGTTCCTTTTTGTGTTTTCGATCTCTTTGTTGAGAGTCTCACTGAGGTCCTCCACTCTTTTCTCAAGTCCAGTGAGTATCTTTATGACCATTACGTTAAATTCTCTCTTAGACATATTACTTATTTCTGTTGTGTTTAGCTCTCTTGCTGTGATTTTGTCCTATGATTTCATTTCTGACATATTCCTGTCTCCTCACTTTAACTCTCTGTGTCTGTTTCTGTGTGTTAGGAAATTCAGTTATGTCTCCTGCTTGAAAGTAGTGGCCTTATGAAGAAGAGGTCCTGTAGTGCCCTGCAGTGCAATGTCCCCCATTCACCAAGACCTAGCACTTCAGGGGTGTCTCCTATGTGTGTTGCAGGCACTCTACTACAGTGGTTGTACCATGTTTGTTTTCAGTCCATTTGTCTGCAATGGTTCTCTTTGCTTGTTGTGGGCAGGGTTTGGTCTCTTTGTTGCTAATGAGCCAGTCTGAGGTCTTCTTAGGCTTGAGTTGGGTCAGTTTGGAATTTGTCAGAGCTGCAATCACATGAAACTGCAAGGTGCTCTCCCTGTATTGTCTCCAGAGAAGTTTTCATTGGTGGGCAAGGCCTGCAGTCAGATCAGATGTCTGCCCACTGCTGGAGCCACAGAGGAACTGGTATGTGTAGGTGATCTTCCTCTCTCCCCAGGTCAGGAGTCATTTTGGAGTTGTGCTAGACACTGTCAAGATTGCTGTACAATGTCATGCTTGTGGCACAGCTTTGAATGAACTCCTACAGAGGGTGTGTTGGATAGGGCAGGTCCTCAGGGGAATGGGGGGGGGGATTTGGTGGAAGCTAGCTGGGTGTAGAGTGTCTGTTGGTTCCATGAGTGTCCAGGTATCTAGGCTCAAGAGCAGAGAGGGAAATTGTGCCTGCCAGCTCTTTTGTTCTTAGAGAAGCCTCCTAAAATCCCTGCCCCACCTGTACACTCTCTGATATTAGTAAACAAATCTCCTTCCCATATACCACAGGCATTTTTTAAACTGCTGTTTCTATGATGTTTCTCAGTGAGACTGTTGTGCTGCCTCTTTAAAGGTGGAGACTGTGTTTCCTATTGCATTCAGCACCCTCAAAGCTGAGCCTACTGATTTTTTAAGTTCCAGATATTAAGCCCTGGTGATTGTAAGAACTTGCAAAGTTAAGCCCTTCTGGTTTGCAAAGCCAAATGTTATGGGATTTGTCTTCCTGGTGCAGGTGCCCTGTGCCTGGGGTGTCTGTTGTGGAGTCTACTTCTCCCCTCTCAGCACCCACGATGTCCCTCCCTACCAAGGACAGTTTGGTTCCCAGCCACATTTCTGCCCTTCCTGCCCTTTTTGATGTGGCCTTGTCACTACATTTAGCTGTGGAGAGTCTGTTCTGCCAGTCTTTGGGTCATTTTCTGGTGTTATCTATGTGGGTGTTATCTAGGTGTATCCATGGGACAAGGTGAGCCTTGGGTCTTCCTATTCTTCCATCTTTCCCACATACAACCCAAATTTTAAACAAAGAAGTCACAGGAATTCACACAATCAGGGAGAAATTTCACAAGTTATAAAACTTGGGATTCAGGACATGTTCAACCAGTTATCTAAAGAGTATAGGGCTCCAAATAGCATCTGTATTATAGGACTTTGTGAGACATATTTGCCATCATGATTACCCAGTCTGGACCCAAAATGCCCACATGTAATGGATTGATTCAGATGCATATTTGCTGTTTCTCAACTTCCAGTAACGTCAATATTCAAGAGGTTAACATCCTTTCATCTGACAACAAACTGTAGCCCAAAGGTTAGGCATGGATTGAAATGGAAAGTAAAAGGGTGGATGGACTAAAGAAGAAATTTCTCACCAATCTCTACACTCCCTCAAACACCTTTTGAAAACAGGCTCCTCTGAAATCTACTCACTTACTGGATGTTCATTGTTTTTCTTAGAGGAGAAATGAATCTAAAATCCAAAAATTTTGCTCAGTTTTAGACAGAATTTATTAACCAATTTTTATGCAAGCATGAGGGAAAAGCCAACCAACCAATATTGGTGAAGTAAACATATAGAAAGAATCATAGTATTTGATGTCATCCTTGAGTAACTGAACCTACAAAAAACTGCTAGGAATTTCTCATCATTTAACCAAATAAACCCATATTTTAAGAAACTTTTGTCCAGGTTTTTTTGTTTCTAGCAATCAAAACAATCCTGAATAACACACATGGAAAAGATGAAAAATTTAATAATGAAACAAAGGCTTTTTAAATTTAGGAAATCTTCTCAGAGTAAAAAACCTACGTGATAATGTTGTGAATTAGGTCCCTGTAAGAAGACAACTATGCTCTATATCATGATCAAGGTGCCAAGAGGAATTAAAGGCTAAAGAAATACTCAAGTTAATGAAGACCTCATTTTAGGCAAATGCCATTTTTACAAAGAGTACTTGACATTCATAAGCCAGTGTCTGCAAAGATCTTAAGAGTTTATAAACCATTCAGATAAATTCTCTTTCAAAGGAGATATTCCTTATATTGCAAGAGTTCATTCACCAGAGGGAATAGAAAGAGCACTTCAGCGCAGTCTCTGAGAATGGAAAAGTCACAAGATATGTCTCTGGATGGGTTAGAGGTTATAGCAACCCTGTTTCTAAATGGCAAGATGAAAATGACACAAAATACTAATGTTAAATATCGGATAGTGAAATCCCCTTAGAGTTAAAAAAAAAAAAAAGGAAAGGAAAAAAGAAAGATGGAAAATGTTTTTTTAGGACATAAAGGTTTTTCACTCAAGAATTGCTCAAGAACCTTCCTTTAATTAAAAAAAAAAAGGAATCTGAAGAAACTCTCTAATCATAAAGCAAAAAAAGTGTAATGTAAGCAAAAACCTATAGCAAAGCACTACTAACAAATGTAATTCACACAATTCTATGTAAGACAGACTTTTACCCTCAATAGGCCTCAATGTACTCACCTGCAAAAGAGGGAAAGAAGTTTGAACTAGATAATATCTAAGACCAACTGCAATACTACAATTCTAAAATACTGCATTTTCTTATTATATAAATAATATACATTCACTAGAGATAAACTATAAATTTTTATAATTATAATTTAGAAAAATTATAAATGTAAATTAGCTTTTTGTTATTTTTTAATAAATGTAGACAAAACCAAGATAACATGGTCTTGCCAAAATTAAGGCTGCCTTATTTGACTGGGTTTTTTTTTTTTTTTTTTTGGTTTGGTTTGGGTTTTTTGCAAAAAAATGGGACACAAGTATCAGTATACTGAGACAGAGCTTCAGTTAGAGATTTTTTTTAATCTACTTTGTACCCAAAGCCATGCTAGGGATGGGTCAGATATTTGGGGCAGATTTACCTAACCTGCTTCTCAACCATCTGCTGGTAAGACTTTCTCTTTCAAATATGCAAACTGCCTGCACTCTTTCTGGGACAAATATTTGGGCAAAAAAAGGTTTCTTTTATCAAGCTTTGTGGTCACAATGTGGAAATTACTTCAAAGGAGAATGTTATTCCCATCCAATCACTTCTTTTCTTGGCTCCACTGAAGCACTGAGAAGCAGTTTTCTGTTCCCTAATAAAATCATTAAAAGAACTCTAAACCATAATTCCAGAAGAGAAAGCTCTAATACAGATTTTTCAGACATTATATTTTATTACATTGCTGCGGTACTGAGCTTAAGAAAGGAAAGCTAATGTCAATTCATTGGTCCCATTTCTCCCAAGAGAAGAAAGATTTGTCACACGTTCAGTGTCAAAAATCTCCCCAGACTATAATCAGGATGGTATGAGGGTCTTCTGAGACAGCTGCATTATAACTAAACTTCTTTCAGTGTCATTAAATACATTTCTACATCATTGTTTTTCTTAAGGAGATTAAACTTTTTTGCTATTTTCTAATTACAAATGTAATGTATCCTCCACTATTTATTAACAATTTTATCTTGGACAACTTACTTAAAATCAGAGCTTCAATTTCCTCATCAGTAAAATGATATAATTCCTACCAGCAAAATAATATAATTCCTATCTTTTGTTATGAAAATTAAAAAAGAAAGTAAATCAGTTATCATAGTGCCAGATACATAGTACTGTCTTATAAGTATCAGTGTTTTTTTAATTTCAAAGAGAAAAATTTATAAAATGAAAGTGAAAACAAACTATAATCCTACCACCCACATTAATTCCTCTTGACATTTTCTTTCAATCTCTTTAGACTTAGACTTTTCTCTAGGCATATGTGTACATAAGTGCTTGTAGATACAAACTCATGCATTATTTTGGTTTTTCACCACTGTATCCCCAGAGCATTAAATAAATATCTGTGGAATGTTAAAAGCATTGAGGAATTAATTAGTGAAAAAAGGTGATTTCATGAAAAACTTCTGTTTTATTTAGTCCCAGCCAATGGAAAATTTATTTCATATAATGTTTGCAATGTTTAAGAAATCAATACAAAAATATAATTTAAATATTCTTTCACAATATGTTATAATGTGATTTAATTTTTCCAGTTTTATTGAGAAAAAATTGATATCATCACTGTAAATATAAGGCATACAACATGATGGTTTGATTTACATATATTGTGAAAGGATCATCACAATAGGTTCATTTAACATCCATCATATCATATAGATACATTATTAATAAAAAGAAAAAATATCTTGTGATAAGAAACTCTTAGAATCTACTCTCTTAACAATTTCCTTATGTATCATACAGTAGTGTTAACTATAGTTATCATGTCATATATTACATCCCTAATGCCTATTTATCTTATAACTGGAAATGCTATCTTTTGACCAGCTTCCTTCAATTCCCTCTCTCCTCACCCTCTGCCTCTAATAACCACAGTCTGATCTCTTTTTCTATGAGTGTATTTGTTGTTTTGTTTTGTTTTAGATTCCACATATAGGTGAAGTCATACAGTATCTGTCTTTCTCTGTCTGACATTTCATTTAACATAATGCCTTTAAGGTCCATGCATGTTGTCACATACACTAGAATTTCCTTGTTTTTTATTTATTTGTTGTTTATCTTTTTATTCATTCATCCATCAACGAACACTTAGGTTGTTTCCATGTCTTGCTATTTAAATAATGCTGCTATGTACATAGAAGTGCAGATATTTTTTTGAGTTAGTGTTTTCATTTCCTTTGGATACATTCCTAAAAGTGGAATTGCTGGATTATGTGGTAGTTTCATTGTTTAAATTTTTTGAGGAAGCTCCATGCTGTTTTTCATAGTGACTATACCAGTTTACAATCCTACCAACAGTGTACAATGTTTCTCTTTTCTCCACATTCACACCAGCATGTGTTATTACTCTTTTTTTTTTTATGATGGCCATTCTAACAGGTAAAAGGTGATATTTCACTGTAGGTTTAATTTGCATTACCCTAATGACTAGTGATGTTGAACATCTTTTCATGTGCCTGTTGCCCTTTCATACATCTTCTTTGGAGAAATGTCAGTTCAGGTCCTTTGCCCATTTTTTAATCAGGTTACTCGGGTTTTTTGTAACTTAGTCTTATGAGTTCTTTATATATTTTGGATATTAGTCCCTTATCGGATATATGGTTTGCAAATATTTTTTTTTCCCATTTGTAGGTTGTCTTTTCACTTTGTTGATGGTTTCTGTTGCTATGCAAAAGCTTTTTAGTTTGATATAGTTCCACTTGTTTTTTATTTTGTTGCTTGTGTTTTAGGCGTCATATCTAAAAATTCATTACCAAAGCTTATGTCAAGGAGTTTTATTCCTATGTTTTCTTCTAGGACTTTTACAGGTCATGTCTTACATTTAAGTCTTTAATCCATTTTGAGTTAATTGTGTAAGTGGTATAAGATAGGGGTACAATTTTATTCTTTAAAATGGGAATATCCAATTATCCCAGCATCATTTATTGTAGAGACTGTCTTCTCTCCATTGAGTATCTCCATGGCTCCCCTGTCAACTATTAGTTGACATATATGCTTGGGTTTATTTCTGGGCTCTTGATTCTTTCCATTGGTCTGTTTGTCTGCTTTTATGCCAGTACCATAATGTTTTGATGACTATAGTTTTATAGGATAGCTTGAAATCAGAGAGTATGATGCCTCCTGTCTCCCGCCTCCCCCACCCTCTGGATTCCTTTGGCTATTGGAGGTCTTTTGTGGTTCCATTTAATTTTATTAGGTTTTTTTTTTCCTGCTTCTGTAAAAAATGTCACTGGAATCTTGATAGGGATTGCATTGAATCTATAGATGGCTTTTAGTAGTATTGATGTTTTAACATTGTTAATTCATCCAATTAATGAACACAGGGTGCCTTTCCATTTATTTACGTATTTTTCTATTTCTTTCATCATGTTTTGTTTTTAGAGTAGAGACCTTTCACTTTCTTGGCTAAATTTAATTCTAAGTAATTTATTTTTTGCGTGTTAATTTTGCATCCTGCAACTTTACTGAATTGATTAAACTTACCAGTTTTTTGGTTAAATCTTTAAGATTTTCTCTATATAAAATCAACATGATTTAAATTTTAATTTTTAAAAATATTTGTGCGGTTATATCAGTTAAAATGACTTGCTTGGAAGTAACAGAAAATTAAATTCAAATTAAGTTTAACAATGAAGACATTTGTATGTCCACATACCTAGATTTCTAGAGACAGGTTGTTCTTCAATGCTGGCTTCATCCAGTACCTTGGGCTCAGTTTCTTTTGGCCTTAACCTCTTCCAGGTTTTAGTCCAATCTCCATGCTAGTAACAAGATACAAATTTCCTTGTAACACATTCACACATGTGAATGACACAAGAAAAAATAATGGTTGACTTCCAGAAGTTCTCCGGAGCAGGGTTGGTGGGTGGGTTAATAGGGGTAATAGGTATCAGATTTACCCTCCTGCAGTAAATAACAATAAAACAGGACAAATATATGAAGTAAAAGTGTTCAAACATTAAACAAAAGAAAGCATGGGACTGTGATCTAAAAAGAAAGAAAATTTATAAGGCAAGTTCTACTTTCACCCTAGTATTGTCATGGGGACACTTTCAAAATGGCTTACAGTGAAGTAGAGCCTAAATCAGTCTTACTGAACTCTCCTGAGTTTTTGGACAGGGTCCTTAGCTTTGTATGAAGAGAGTGAAATTCTTCAAGCTTTGATGGGGGTCTACTGCTGGGAGTCTGTAAGCTGAATGGAAATTCCAGAGATCTCACCATGCTGGAATTCTGACCACCCATACACCTCATACAACTTTCTGTGCACTCATGTTCTTTCAACCATTTTCCTATGTAACCTCAAAAGGCCACAAGCTGGGAGTAGTACTCTAGCTGTAACGCAGGAGTTACTATAGACCCACGCAAAGCCAAAACATTGCCTCAAAAGAACCAAACTGAATTATCAATAAATTAACTTCCTACCAAAACAAAACCCAATACTCTGTAAGGAAAGATAACATACATTAGACTTTCAACACCATGACATCAACAACATCCAGCATACAAAAATAAACTACTAGATGTACAAACATGAAGGAAAATTTGACTTACAATCTGGAGAGAAAAAATAGTCAACAGAAACAGTCCCAGATATGACAGACATTGAAATTGATAACAAAATAAATTTAAAACAACTATGATAATCCTACTATATCACAAGAATTTTTGAATCCTTACCACTTTGTCTATTTAATTTTATTTTTTGAAAGAGAGAGAGTACAGAAGTGGCAGGATGGGGGCTGAGGGAGAGGAAGAGAGAGAATCCTAAGCAGACTCCCTGCTGATGCAGAGCCCAGTGCAGGGCTCAATCCCACAACCCTGAGATCATGACCTGAGCTGAAACCAAGAATGGGATGATTAACCAACTGAGCCATCCAGGTGCCCACCACTTTGTCTATCTTAGAGTAGAAAAGAGAACCAGCTCCCAAGTCCCCAGAAGTAAAAACAAGGGTTGTAATTGGATTTCATCACTGTCAATGACCTTGGTATAAAAAGGGGAGGCAGCTCTCCTTGGAAAGGGAGAAGTAGAAATCAGATCATATTCATGAATCTTGATTATGGACAAATCTCATTTTGTCTGCCTTATCTTAATATGGTGATATTCAGAGCCATGGGTTGGAGATAGAGAGCAGGTTAGTGTTGGTGGGCATTATCATTTGAAACAGAACTTGAGATAACATGATGATGCATTGGCACATCTTACCACTACTGCTGAAGTAGCAAGAAAATAGAAGCTGCTCTTCAACCAGAATCCTGCTGGCCTGCATTCTGTGAAATTTAGTTTCCAAGCTTCCATTTTCCATGATGTAGGGATATCCTAAGGAAAAAAAAGGAATGGTTCTGGGTTGCCAACATGCCATCAGAAATATCACCCATCACCGCTGTTGAGCAATGCTTATAAAAATGCCTTACATTTTCTAAATATTTTCACACATATTTTCTTACTTGGGCTTCACAATAACATGTGCTGATATGGCTGATACTATTACCCTCATTTTACAATAGAAAGAACTGACACTAGGAGTAGCAGTTAATTTTCTTTTCTTTTTTTTTTTTCATTCTACAATATGCTAGTTGGTCCAGTGACACTGAGTTGTATTCCAGCAGATGCATTCTAATAAAGGAAATTATTTACTTAAGATAGAAATTTAAGCTCCATGCGAAATGCTGTCTGATAGTGAAAGTTGGTAAGAATGGTACCCAACTGAACTTACAGATTTACTTCTTTAAATTGTTCTTTCTTTATATTATCTTTAAATGCAATCATTATTAGTATTTCTAAGTATACTAAAGAAGAATAATTATGTATACCTCTCTACATATGCAGAAAGAATTTAAAGTTATAATATCAGACCTTAATCTTTTGTCAGTAAGCATCATTTGCAAGATCAAGTTGGGCAGAATAAAGAAATTTCTTTAAATTTTAATCAGACAACCTAAACACATAAGGCAGTAATGGAAAATGTCATAATTATTATTAAGATACATTCAAAAATGTTCTTCATTTATTCTACAATTTGAGAAAACAAAGAAAAATAATCAGTGCAATCTACAAATTACAAACCCATGAAGCTTCATGCTGATCTATAAAATCCATATACAGTTGACTTTAAACAAACACAGAGGTTAGGGGTACCAACCCCCTGCAGAGTCAAAAATCCACATATTAATTTTATTACCCAAAAACTTTATTAATAGCCCACTATTGATGAAAAGCTTTACCAATAACATAAACAGTGATCAGTACACATTTTGTATATGTATTATATACTGTATTCTTACAATAACGTAAACTAGAGAGAAGAAACTGTTATTAAGAAAATCATAAGGTTATAAGAGAAAATACATTTACAGTACAATACTGTATTTATTTAAAAAATTCACATATCGATGGACCCATGCAGTACAACTCATGCTGTTTAAGAGTCAACTATAGTCTAGAACCAACTCCTACAGTATGAATTTAAACTTACTTTTAACAGTTTAGTAATTTCTATTTATCAATACATCAATACATTTGAACCATAGCTTTTCTAAATTTTCTAGCAGAAAACGAAACATATACATCTTTATGTGGCTATCATATTAATGCCACTATAATAAAACAAAATTTCTATTTTAATGAAATAGGTAACAGTAAAGATAACACTATTGATAGATAATTTCTGGGAACAAGTTAACTATCAGACAATGGCAATTACTGTGGAAGTAAAAGTTGTCATAAAAATTTACATTACAAAAAGGAAGAATTGTGATTATCTCATTGATCTAGACACATAACTAAAAGTGACTTTAGTAGTGTTATTTTTCCTGCTTGTCCTCCTCTCCCTGCTATCCTCCCCCTCTGCTTCTTCCTCCTGCTCCCTTCCTCTATTTTTTGACTCTTCCTCCAATTCCTCTTCCTCCTTTCCTTCTTCTCTTCTATCTCCCTCCTTCCTACTCCTTTCAGATCCTAAGATTTCCTACCAAGTAAAAATGGCTACACAGCAGAACAAACTTCATTACCAAAAAGTTGTTCAGCAGAACAATGATGTAAGAAATAATTATTTAAGTGCAGTGTTCTTCAAAAGTAAGCTCTTACAACATTGTTAAAAACACTAGCAGAGGGGCACCTGGGTGCCTAAGATGATTAAGCATCTGCCTTCAGCTGAGGTCATGATCTCCTGGGAGGGTCCTGGGATGGAGCGCAGCATCAGGCTTCCCACCTCAGCAAGGAGTGTGCTTCTCCCTCTGCCACTCCCCTTGCTGTGCTCGCTCTCTCTCAAATGAATAAATAAAGTCTTAAAAAAAAAAAAAGCACTAGGGAAGAGTCTTGCATACATCAAACACTGTCCTAGGTATTTAAAAAACAAGAGGTTCCAATACATCAAATTCCATATAAGGCGGTTAGCTAAATCAAGATTCAAACCCAGGCCAGCCCTATGCAGAGCATGCTGGTGTCCCTGGTTTCTTATCATGAAGACTTTCATTCATTTCTACACAGTCTGTACTGATGCCTTTGAATTAATTCCTGTTCAAGCTAATTAAAGAGACAACCTCAGTTTGCCTTTGGGTCTTCTTATCAGCTAGAATTATCTAGTGTTCCCTCTGACATTATTACATCCTCATTATTTACTACCTGTCTTCCCAAAGCAGAAAGCCACCTCTTCACACTATTTATGAGTCTTACTTGGGAAGAAGCCTCTCTGCTACTCCCAAAAGAAAGAGAACTCTCTCCCTCACCCTAATAATATTTTATCTCTGGAAGAACTAGATGGAAGAGGAGAATGAGTGTGGCAAAATGCATGGAGGACAGGAGGTATCTCAAAGTATAGTCACAGTGATTCTTTATTAAGCAGCTAAGATAGCCTAGCAACCTGAAAATTTTTAAACCATTCCTATGGTCAAAAAAAATTATAGCTTGGTCAGAAATCTAAACAGACATCTCAGCAATAGATATTTGAAGAGGTTTGTCATAATAAAGAACCTCATATACATTTAGCACTTCTTCCTAAGAATTTTTACAGCTATTGCATTACTTGAGCCTTACAACAAGCTATAAAAAATACCTGAACAGATTTTTTCTTTTTTCTTATTTATAAAAGTATTACATACATTTTCATTTTTGAAAGTTGAAATAGTACAGTACATAGAGCAAAATGTGTACAACCTACTTGCTCCAACCCAGTATCCTTTCAACTATTTTCCTATGCATGTGTACACACACCCCATGCAAACACAGTTTGGGGTGGCAGGTATTCATAAGTAGGCTATTATACATACTATTTTATGAAATGCTTTTCTACTTAATTGCACAGCCTGGAGATGTTTCCATGACAGAACCAAAAATTTGCCTGATCCTTTTAAGTGACCATATAGCAGCTCATAATACGGAAGTACCACAAGTTATTAAATCATTCCCCTAGACATATATCAGATTTTATTTATTACCATAGTCTAAGAGCTATAACAAATTAGGCTGAAACTTCAATAATTTAACCCAGTAAAGTTGATAGCTGAACTCAGGTCAGAGTCCATTGGGTCAGTAATAGGTATTCTCTCTCATATATATAGTCCTTCAAGTATCAAGATCTTTCCTTCTTTATGGTCACTCAGTGGACAGGAAGAAGAGAAAGTATAAAGGCACACCACTCTTTACTGCCTTGGACTGGAAGTGATTTATTTCTCCTATTCATGTTCTACTGGCAAGAACTAGTCATATAGCCCTCCAAGAAGGCTGGAAAGCTTGGTTGAGTTTGTGCCCAGGAAATGGGAGCAGACTTAATCAGCATCTAGCCAGTCTTTGCCACATAGGTTAATTCCACTTTTTTTTCCCATTAAAAGCAATGCCACACACACACACGCAATCTTCTAAATACATCCTTCCATATTTATGACAGTATTCCTATAAGATAGATACCTAGACCAGGAATTGCTAGGTAAAAATATAGACAGAAGGAATTTTCAAAATTCCTGTTTAAAGTAAGAATATTTTTAGTAAATATGTTACCTTTCTAAAGTAATACATAATATTTAATTGGGTTAAAATAGTCTTCTAGTATGCACTAAGTACACATTGAGAAGCTGTCATTCAAAGCATTGCCCAATCTGATCTTTATCATTAAATTTTTTCTGTCTACTATACCCCATAAAACCTCTCCACTTCTAGACTCTTTACTTGCCAAACATGTCATGACTATTCATTTCAAATCCTGGATCTGCAATTTACTAATTCTGTGTTCTGGGAAATAGCACATGGAGACTTTGAGACTCAGTTTCATCATTTTGAAAAAACAGTAACATTTTAAACCTCACCAGTTTCTTGAAGTAAATCATAGAAAATGGCATGTGGGAAATGCCTAGCACGTAATAAATGCTCAATGAGTGTTTGCTCCTACCTTTCTTTCTCTGGTGATCCCAAGCCATAATCATCATTCTTATCACTGAATTCCTACAATATTCATCTATATTACACTTCTGTCACCTAGCCTATATGACCTTCTACTACTGTTTATCTTTTCATGTGATATCTTGTCTCTACATCTTGATTATAAGCAACTTAAGAACAAAAGCCATGCAGTATTCTTCTTTGAGTTCCTATCCCTCACATAGTGTTTTACATTATGACCCTAGATAATGCTTTTGATCATGCCAATTAAATCAAGCATACCAGTGGAAGAGAAAAAGCAAAACAAAACAAAAATTCATACCAATTGTTCAATTTTAGGAAAAGAACCTGAAAAATCTGTAAAGATTAGTTAGTGGTAAAATTAAATATAGGATTTAAAATTTTAATAACCCACAGGAAGTTGGAAAGCACTTGTGAACACTTCACTGAAAACCCAAAATAAATGTATTGTCAAATTAAAAAATGCTAAACCTGCATGTGTGTGTGTCCCCAGGCAAGGTTAAGGGACTGTAGAAGATTTTTACATTGAATAGAGCTATTTGAGAAAGAAATTTTTTAAAGGAAAGAAGGTAGGAAAGAAAGAAGGGAGGGGAGGAGGAAAGGAAGGAAGAGAAGGATGGAGGGAAAGAAAGAGGGAGGAAGAATGGGGAGAGAGAGAAAAGGAGAGAAAGAAGAAGAAAGAAAGGAATCTTTCAAAGACTAGAAAGCTGTTCCACTAAAGAAAGCAGGAAAAGTCAGGAAGGATGCCTAAGGTAAAATCCGAAATTAGGCAGATCAAAAAGAAAAAAGAATTGTGTGGAACTTTGGAAGAATGTCCAAACCATCAGCAGAATTTGTGGGAGCTGCCTATGGAGTTGGTGGGACCACTTAAAGGTCATGGTATATCTTTTCACCCAAAAGAATGTGAAGGAGAGAGAGAGGCACTGTCTCAAAAAATCAGGCTCTGGAGCTGATTTGACGAATAAAAGCCTTGGGAAGGGTTGGCCAGATCCAGACTTTGAGTAGGTAGGATGTGAGGGAGACTAGGCAGGGCAGGCAAGAGATAAAGGCCTTTATTTATCACCTAGTCTCTCTGCCCCTCTTTCCCATTTAAAATCCTTTTCTTTGTCTGGATGTCTTCCACTTCCTCCTCTTACTTCAGAATTCCTATGCATTTCTCTATCACTTTCTTTCCCTTAAAAATTTCAACCTCAGAGACACATTTTTGTATGAATTGCCTTAAGTTTCATAAAAATCTGAAATAGATGTCAACATTTAAAAATAAGAAGATTTAACATCCCATATTTCAGGTATAAGTAAGATCATAAGATATTTGTCTTTCTCTGTCTAACTTACTTCATTTAGCATAATGCCCTCAAGGTCTATCCATGTTGTTGCAAATGGCAAGATTTCAATCTCTCTCTCTCTCTCTCTCCCTCTGTGTGTGTGTGTGTGTGTGTGTGTGTGTGTGTGTGTATGTGTGTGTGTGTGTATACATATATATATCATGTATCTTTATCCATTCATCCATCAATGGACACTTAATGTTGTTTTCATATCTTGGCTATTGTAAATAGTGCTGCAGTGAACATGGGAGTGCGTGTATCTTTTTGAGATAATGTTTTCACTTACTTCAGATAAATACCCAGATGTAGTTGTAGTTCCATACAAATTTCACTTTAAGGTTTTTATATTCACTGTGAATGCAAATTTACTCTCCCTAAAACTTGTTGATGAAGGGGTCTCTCAGTGATCTCTCTGCCTACGTGTTTTTATCACGGTCAATCCTGATTTGTTCAGGCTTACCCTGATTGACATTCCACTTCCCCTCCTATTGAACCATGGCTTCATCTCTAATAGAGTTCCTCATTTACATGCTGTTCACATATTCGAATTTCCTTCACACAATTCTGATAATTGAGCATCTTTCTGGGCATATGTAGTACAATGATCCTCCCATGCTTCTGGTCTCTGAAGATATCAGGTGAGGCTCGTTACTAGAATTTTATTCATTTAATTAACAAATAATTGTGGAGGGTGTACTTGGTGCCATGTATTTTTCTAGGTGGTAAGGATAAATATGGACTATGACAGTCTCACATTCTAAGAAATAATAGTGAAATAAGGAGGAAACAGTCATGAGAAGAGGCAATTCAAATATAGTGGATAGGATATCCAATAAATGACCTTCCCTTATTGCTTCCACAGCATAAAGTAAGTGATTGAGCAGGCCTCTCACGCATAATAATTATAAAAAGTGGATAGAATATTTTAAAATCAACTTTTTTCAGACACTGAGAATTAACCAAAAACCCACAGAAACCAATGGAGATGTTACTATAATAGGTAAGGATTAAATTCGTGGCTTTTTTGATTGAGGTTAATCCTTGCCCCTCCAGCAAATGTCTAAATAACCCAATGATCACAAGAAAAAATAGAAAACATTTTAAACTGAATGCAATATATCAAAATTTGTGGGGGCCCTGGGTGGCTCAGTCAGTTAAGCATCTGCCTTTGGGTCAGGTCATGATCCCAGGGTCCTGGGATCGAGTCCTACATCAGAATCCCTGTGCAGCAGGAAATCTGCTTCTCCCTCTTATCTTCCTTGTGCTCTCTCTCTCTCTCTCTCAAATAAATAAATAAAAATCTTAAAAAAAATTGTGGGATGATTCTAAAGCAGTAGAGGGAAGTTTATCAATTTAATGCCTATGTTGGAAAAAAGAGGCAAATTCAGTGATCTATGATTCCACTTTAAAAAGCTAGAAAAAGAAAAGAAAATTAAACCCAAATTAAGCATAAGGAATAAAATAATAAAGAGCAAAATTAAATGAAATGTAAATCAGACAAGCAATAAATAAAACCTAAAAATCAATAAAATTGATAAACTTTAACACAAAATGTTCAAGGAAAAAAAAGTATAAGACATATTACTAATTTCAATACCATTACAGTCATTACAGATCATAAAAACTTATTGTATTACCTTCCTGAGGCTTCTGGAACAAATTGTTACAAATGTTGTGGCTTAAAAAGACAGAAATGTTTTATCTCATAGTTCTGGTTGCAAGAAGTCTTAAGTCACGGTGTCAGCATGGCAGTATCTGCTCCAGATGCTCTAGGAGAGAATCCCTTCTTTACCTCTTCCAGCTTCTGGTGGCTGTTAGCATTCTTTGGTGTTCCATGACCTTGGCTGCATTAGTCCAATTTCTGCCTCTTTCGTCAAATAAATTTCTCCTCTGTGGATCTCTCCAATCTGCCTCTGTCTCATAAGAACATTTGTGATGGAATTCAGAGCCTGCCTGGATAATCCAGGATGATCTCCACATCTCAAAATTCTTAATTTAATTAACTTTTTCCAAACAAAGTAACATTTACAGGTTCCAGGGATTAGGATGTGGACATATCTTTGGGAGACCATTTTCAACGTACCACAACTAATAAGAGAATATTATCTAAAATTTTGTGTCAAAAAAATGAACAACTAAATCAAGTGGATAAATCTCTTGAAAGATACAAATTACCAAATAAGACACAAAAGAAATAGACAACATAAATAGCCCTACATCAACTAAGAAAATTGAATTTTTAATTAAAGATTTTCCCCCAAAGAACACTTGAAGTCCATATGACTTCACTGGTAAATTACAGTCTACATTTAATAAGAAATAAAACCAATCCTACACAAACTGTTTCAGAAAATAGAAGATACAAATAGACATCCTTTGCAAGAAAAAGTTAGCTCAGCAGGCCTGGGTTGCACAAATCTTGCACATTCCCATGAGAGGTCTTTCTCCAGAACAGGCCATAGGGCAGCTCCTGGGATACGAACTCTTAAGTTCTCAGAATATTCTGCCTGATAAGAATGCTTTTGTATGCCTAAGGCCTTGGGTCACACGGTACGTTTGCTCAGATAGTTTATGCCAACATATGACTAACGGTAAACACCTGTTTTTAGTCTTTAAAGCTGGTATACAGATAGCTAAGGTCAGTCACCTAGGCACTAAATACCTAGCTGACTGAGTCCCCAATAAAAACATTAAACACCAATGTTCAGGTGAGCTCCCCTGTGTAATACCAGTAATTATCTGTGTAATACCAGTCATATCATCAGGTTGATAACACTTACACATGTTAGTGTAAGGAGAATTAACTACATCCATGTGATTCTAGGAAAGGATACCTAGAAGCTCAAGATTTGGTTTCCGCTGGACTTCAACCCATGCACATTTTCCCTTTGTTGATTTTAATCTTTATCTTTTTACTATAATAAACTATAATCATGGGTATAATTATTTTCTGAGTCCTGTGAGCCCTTCTAATTAATTATTAAGCCCAGAGTCAGTCTTAGAGACGCCACCACATTTCCAAAGTCATTTAATACTATGAAGTCAGTATTATCTTTTTTTAAAAAAAATTTATTTATGTATTTATTTGAGAAAGAGAGAAAGGGAGAGCATGAGTGGGGGGAGGAGCAGAGGGAGAGGGAGAGAGAATCTCAAGCATACTCTGCACTGAGCATGGAGCTCAACATTGGGCTTGATCTCACAACCCTGAGATCATGACCTGAGCTGAAATCAAGACACTTAACTGACTGAACCACCCAGGTGCCCCCCCTTTTGTTTTTTTGAAGTCAGTATTATCTTGATACCAAAAGCAAAGGAATCACACACACAAAAATATAGACCACTAGTTCTCATGAATATAGATGCAATTTTAAAACAATATTAACAAATCGAATCCATCAATAGAGAAAAGATAATACATCATGAGCATGTGGATTTTATTCTAGGAAAATAAGGCTAATTTAATATTTGTAAGTCAATCAATGTGATCCCCCACATTAACATAATAAAAAAGCCATGTAATCATCTCAAAAAATTGAGAAAAAATATTTGACAAAAAATCACCCATTTGTGATAACAGCTGTCAATAAATTAGAATAAAGGGAACTTCCTCAACCTGATGAAGGGCATCAATGAAACATTTATGGCTAAAATCACATTTAATAGTAAAAACTGACTATTTTCCCTCTAATTTTAGAGATAAGTCAAATATGTTCACAATCACTTCTTTCAACATTGTACTGGAAATCTTGGCCAGTGCAATTAGATAAAAATAAATAAGAGAGATAATGACTAAAAGAAACTGGTAAAACTGTCTTATTCATAGATGAAATGGTAGTTTATGTATAAAATTCTAAGAAATCTGAAAGAAAAATATTAGAACTTATAAGTATATTTAACCATGCAGGAGAATAAACAATCAATATGAAAGAAATTAATTTAATTTTAAAATACTAGGAATAACCAGAAAATAAAATTTTAAAACAACTCAATTTACAATAGCATCCAAAAACATAAAATACTTAGAAATAACTTGAAAAATACATATAAGACCTCTATACTAAAAACTGTAAAACACTGCTGAGAGAAATTAAAGAATGTGTAAAATAGATGTAGAGATACTCCATATTCATGGATCAGAAGGCTAAGTATTGTTAAGAGGTCAATTTTCTATAAAACTATCTATGGTTTCTGTGTAATACCAGTCATATCATCTCAGGAAACATCTTTGACAACCTGGTTCTAAAATTATATCAAAAGTCAAAGACCAGAATAGTCAAAAATTTTGAGAAAAAAAAAACAAATTTGGAGGGATTACACTGTCTGATTTCAGGTTATACTGTAAAGCTATAATAAGCAAGAAATTGTGGTACTGGCACAAGACTAGACACATACATTATTGGAACAGAATGGAGTGCAGAAATACATACACAAATATAGCCAATGATTTTCTATAGTCATCTAAATTAAATCCAAGGGAGATAAAATATTTTTTATCTTTTGGATAGTGTTGGAAAAATTAAATATCCATATTCATATGAACAAAAATATGCCTTATTTCTTGCCTCACACCACACAAAAATTAACTCAAAATAGTTCAGAGACTTTTATGTAATAGCTAAAAGTATATAACTTCTAGAAGAAAACATAAGGCTAAATCATTGTGACCTTGTAATAGGCAAAGATTTCTTAGGTGCCAAAAAATACAAATCTGAAAAGAAAATAATTGATAAAATATATTTCATTAAATTAAAACTTTTGCTCTTCAAAAAAACCAGGAAAATGGAAAGGGAAGCCACAGACTGAAGAAAATATTTGCAAAACATTTATCTGATAAAAGACTTGTATCCAAAATATATACAGAATTCTTATATCTAAATAAGAAGAAAACAAACAACCCAATATAAATATGTTAAACAACACTTCATCAAAGAAAATACATGAATGGCAAGAAGCACTCAAAAAGATGCTCAATATGTGGCGTCTGGGCGAGAATCAGTTAAGCAACCAACTCTTGATTTCACCTCAGGTCATGATCTCAGGGTTGTGGCCTCAACCCCTAAGTTGGGCTCTGCACTCAGTGCAGAGTGCTCCTTGTCCCTCTCTCTCTGCTCCTCCCCACTACTCCTGCTCACTTCCTCTCTCTCTCTCTCAGATAAATGAGTGTGAAATCTTTAAAAAAAATATTCAGTATCATTATCAGTAAAATGTAAATTAGAACCACAATGAAATAACACTCCATCTCTAATACAATGACTAAAATTAAAAATCCTGACAATACCAAATGTTGATAACTGCAAAAGGGCAGAAAGGAGCTTTTGTGGTGATGGAAATGTTCTATGTCTTGACTATGGTGGTGGTGAATACATGCATTTATCAAAACACATTGGACTATACTTTAAGTGGGTGCATTTTATTATATGTAAATTACACCTCAATAAAGTTGATTTATTATAAAAAATGCAATGGCTACTAATAAAAGTGTTAGTACTCCTCTAATTAATGAAATGAATATGCCCAAGGAGCTCATTCTATTTGTAATAAATGTACATACACCATATTCTTCTTAGCTCCTTTCTAAAGCATTTAAGCTGTCTCATAAATCCTGCATTTACATTCTAATATCCATTGAAAAGACATTATGCTTATTCTCATTTTTATAGACAAGCTACTAAAGATAACTAGAGGTTTCACTCATATCTAAAAGAACCAATGTAATAGCAGTTCCAAATTTCTTGAAGTATGTATAATTCCGCTCCCAAGATTATAATGCCTATTTTGATATTTCCCTCTTAAGGGTCTTGTTTTACTTTTCCTCCTTCTGTTTTCATCCATACAGCTCATCCAAATGTCTATCTCTCATTAACTCAATGATGATTTCATGCTCAGACCAGAAAAAAGAAAATGGATTGTGTTGTTTATTTGCTCAGATATTACTTTCGTGTGGCACAGAGCTTTTATATACATTAATGAACCTGGGTGTTGTGCGACTCTGATCTCTCTTACATTTGACATTCTTTCCTCTTTTTTTCCTCATCTGTCTGCAAACTGAGATAAAAGACTTCCGAAGTATTGCAAAATAATCTCCACAGGAAATTCAGAGACAGTAGTTATAGGCACTTTGATATTCCTGCTTGTTTAAGTAAGTGTTTTAAACAAACTTGGCACAGGTTCATCACAATAGTTCCTATTTTCGTAAAAAAAAAAAAAAAAGCTTTATTACTGCCATTTTTTTTAGCCATAACACTTTTTTAAATTCTTCACATTTCTAATACTTTAGAGGTAGTTTCTTGTCATATTTTTTTCTATTCATGATTAACTTCTTTGAATAAATATTTTTCATATTTTAAATCTGAGGCCCAGGCAGGATATTTTAAAAGTCTATCATTCTTTTGACTGATAATTCTTTTGTTTTGAGTTCTTGGAAAAGTCTTGGGATATCTGGATGCCACAGATTGTAAAGCAAGCTCCTTTTCAACCCCTGTTTATCTGTTCCCTACTTCTAGTACTTTCATTGCAACTAATTACTGTGGTTAACTACAATCAGTAAAGAAACGATCTCTGTTGTATGCTAGTGATATTTGTTTTTATTTCCTAAAGCTTAGACAAAATAGTCCCTCCACTAGGGCCTCTATGCTCCTTGTACTGATTCCACATACACAAGCTATACTCCAAATCAAAGTTTGGTTCTCTCAAAATCGTGGGAATTTCATCAACATTAGTCTACAATGGAGTAGTCAATTATTCCTAAGAATACTGAGAAATTCCCATTTCTAGAATTATAAGGTTGAGGAATAGTCCCTGGCAGTTGTAATATTGCTGAGAAACCCCGTCTGTCACCAGCCAGCCGGCCACAAGCATTCAGCACCAGGGAGAATGGTGCCAGTAATAAGTATATGCCAAGTACCACACAAAATATTATGGAACATACAATATGCAGCACTGCAGGGTTTTTAATGGCCTCTATCACCTTCCTTCAGTGCCCTGGTCTGTGCTGAAGGGGATTGCAGAAGGCAACCTGTTGTAATGTATTCAAATAGTAGAAAAGAGATAGAGACTCCTTTAACAGAATAACAGCCAAGAAAGCACTACCAAGAACGAATCCCCCCTGACAGGGAAAAACTTGATTTTTGTTCTAGATATTCTACTGTATGGCTGGACTAATGAGGGCAATTTCCCTTCCTGCACATACATGGATTAAAAGCATACTGAGGCAGCCTCATCCCCCCAAAAATGACAGAACAGCATTATTAACTACCCAAGACCCAAGACAGTGATGGGGAAAACTACACAAGGTGGACAGGCTCCCAAGCAACCAAGAAATCACCAACGTGAGGGAAGTGTTACGATCCAGATCTTACTGTACAGCCACTCCTTCTTCTCCCCACTCAAGGCGGGTAAAATGTTCCTCTCCGCCAGTTTTCCCACTGCAGTCAACAGCAAGAGCATCTCACAGAGTGGGACTAGACTGTATTACCCCACCCTTCAGATGTTTAAGACATAATAAAAGGATTAAACAGATGAAGAGACAAAAAAAGACCCGTTCATGTTAATTACACTACACCTCAATTTAAAAAATAAACAAATAAATTTTTTTAAAAAGGACCTGCTCTCAGGAAGGTAACAATCTAAAGCAACATGTGCCAATTAGTGTAATGTCATATGTATTTTTTTAATTTATTGAAGACACACCATTAGTTCAACAATGGTTTTGATGTGCATGTGCATGTAAGTGTGTGTGTGTGTTGTGTGTGTGTATTCAGTTGTAAGATATATCCTGATTTTAGAAATATTAAATAGAAAGATGATTTAATGGGATGTTATTAATGGGGGTACAAATGTTGTTACTAATTGTGATGGTGCAAATTAAGCCTATGCTTAATTTCTACCATTTGTAAAAATGTAAAAAGTGACTAAGCAACAAACTCAGTTAATACATGTAGGATAAAAATGCAACAAGGCAAACCTTTTCTTGAGCAAGAATGTTCTATATAAAAAAAATTTTCTCTGAAAAAATAAATCTGAAAAAGAAAAGGGCCCCATACTTGAGCTGGGGCATCACCCTCTGGGAAGTATCTAGTATTCATGATAGAATGCTGGAGCAGTTTTCCGATAGACGATAATGAGATTCAAACTCCTTTGGAGAAATTAAAGTACACCACCCAGTTTATATTTACCTTACAGTAAGTCTAATGATCTTTAACTAGACATGCTTTTTTAAAAAGAAATCTAATCTAACAATGATTACTTAACCATTTATTTCCCCAAAAGATATCTCTACCAAGAGGGAGTCTTTGGGTTGGCTTTCTTAGGAGACTTTTCCCTACTGCAATTTGAAATAAAACTTTGACAGAGGCCCACAATCTGAGAAATTGTCACACAAGTACTAAATTATGAGTGATAGCGGTAAACTAGATACTATTCTGTTCCCCCAAGGAAAACCACAAGCTCTGGTTTGAGAGACAACAGTATGATTGAAAACCCAGGCCAGGGGAAAAAAAAAATCAGTTTAGTAAAAGCTGGAAGCCAGAGGAGGACAGATTCTCTTTTAACTGAGGAAGAAAGAAGCTCAGGTTGAGATAAAAGCACTTTGAAACTCAGGACACGTAAACTTCTTCATCAGCAAAAGTTCAGCTTTGCCAATTCTAAGAGAACACATATGGGGCGGCAGTAATACAAATATAAATATGTGGGGATCAGAACAAAAGTATTACACAGGTAGAAAATAAATGAAACTTAAAAAAAAAAACCTTTGTTAAAGGTTCTCTGACTATTCTGAATATCTATACATTCCTTCCTATTGTGCCCTTAGCATCTGTGGCAAGGTCTTTTTGGCTGAGTTCCTACAAAATTGCTTTCAGATGTCATACTCTATAGTAAAGGAATGATACAGGAAATTAAGACTAGGACTGACTTTTTGAAGCTACTGACCATAAAGTATCCAAAATCTGTCATGGCACTGGAAGAAGAAAAAGACTTCTATAAATTTGGCCTAGGTTTATCAGATCTACTGATAAAGAAAGAAAGGAAAGGTAGGGACTCAAAGTCTTAGCCACTAAAGAGCTTTAGTAGTGCCAAAAATCGTAGTTTGCTTTTTCCCAAATTTGGTACCACATTGTCAGTTTTTATATTTGCCAAATAACAACTATAGATTAAGCAGGGGTCTTCTGAAAATAGTACTGTGGCACAGGAGACAGAATTTCACATGCAAGGCAAGCTTTTTTAAGACCTCTCTAATCAATCAGTAGGCTTCTGTCTACTCCATCAGATTCTTCCTCCCTGACCCAACCAAAGAACAGAATGAAGCTTGGGAAACAAAGGGAAACAGTTCCTATGATCTCCAACTTCCTCATCTACTTCTGTCGTTCACTCAATAAATGTCTGCTGAGAGCATGCCTCATTTTAGACATTGTCCTAGATCCTACAAAATACTTAAAACATGAAAAAGAATAAGATAGGGTCCCTGTATTTAAGAAAATTAGTTATTTTCCTAAATAAATACATAACATCCAAAGATATGTAACTACATAAAAGTTTAAAAGCTAGTAATTCCATAAGAGAAGATACTGAAATTTCCATGAATATATGGAAATTTAATTATGAAAAAAGTTACATTTAAAATTAGTACCAAAAAGAAGGGGGAAAAAGATGGGGGGACCATAAGAGAGTCTTAATGATAGAGAACAAACTGGGAGTTGATGGAGGGAGGTTGGTAGGGGGTGGGCTAGATGGTTGATGGTAATGTATTAAGGAGGGCACTTGTTATGATGAGCACTGTGTATTATATGTAAGTGAACTACTGAATTCTACTCCTGAAACCAATATTGCATTGTATGCTAAATAACTAGAATTTAAATAAAAATTTGAAAAGGAAAAAATAACTAAATAAATGAAAACAAAATTAGTACCAAAAAAAGGACTACTCCATTTTTTCCAAAAGATAGTTATTGGCTATCACTTTGGAAAATGTAAAATCAGACTTAATCTGAACATAAACATACACACAAACACATCAGATGAATTTAAGAACTGAAAAACAAAGCAAGTAGTAGAAAAAATTCTATTATTTTTATAATCTTTGGTGTTAGGAAAGGCCTTTCAATGCAGAAAGAGAAAGATACTCAAATATTGATGTTGATATTTCAAAAATAAAATCTTCTGACTAAAAATGTTACCATTAAACATTAAAATCTAATGATAGACTAGAAAAAGTATTTGTAGCATACATAACAATTATCACTATTGACAATGTATAAAAAGTTCTTATTAAGCATAATAAGACAAATTAGCCCAACATAAAAATGGGCAAAAGAGATGAACTGACAAATTGCAGATGAAATACAAATGCCGGATATATTTATTCTTCCATTAATTTAACCATTATTTATTGAGTCTTACTATCTATTAGGCACGGCCCTAGCAGGTGGACATACAGCAATAAACATGAGATACAAAAAGGAGATGAAGAGATAATTACAATAACAAATATAATTTGCTTTCAACTGGCAAAAATTTATAGAGTGCTGGTGCTATATGGAAAATGGGCATGCTCATGAAATTTGGGAGTGTAAATTGGCACAGCCTTCTTGAAGTACAAATTGGCAATAAACAAAATTTTAATTGTTCATATACTTTTATAAGCAGCTTCATTTTAATAGAGTCTGTCCTACCAAAATATGGGTAACTTGCACAAAGATTTGTAAGGATGGTCAGTGCAACATCATTTATAATTGGGAAAAATTGTAAAGGGTATATCTATTCTCATGGCTACAGCTTAAAATGGAATATTAAGCTGCTTTTTAAAGATAGTATTAGATTGTATGTAAGGACCTAAAAAGATTTTTAAGAATTATTACACACACAAAAATTAAATAATTTGTGCCATTGATTCCATTTAACAAAAGACATTATGTGTATATACAGCTATGCATACAGGAATTCTAGAAGGGGACACAACAAAGCAGCTAATCTCTGTGGAGGGGAGAGTAAGTAGGGATGAAGGGAGACTTTGAGGTTTCTTTCCATGTATTGTTAATGATCAGATTGGAGAGAGATTCTGAGTGTGTATAGGGTTTGGAGTAAAATTACATGGGATCAAATTCTGATTCTGCTGCTTTCCAGATGTACAAACCTGGATTTCCCCTTCTGCAAAATAATCATAGTGTATAATTCATAAAATTCTAAGAATTAATTTAACTCATTTTAATTCATTTAATTCAGGTAATCCATGAAAAACACTACAAGTAGGTACACAAAATTCATCTAATAAGCAGGAGTCATTATTAATGTTTTAAACTGTTTGAATCAATTACGATGAGAATATATTTAGATGTCATTCATGTAATTGAAAAAACACAATAAAAAACTCTAACAAGTGGTACAAACTGAGGGCTATGAGAATTCAGGAGAGTTGGGAACCTATACTACATATTCTGCCACATCCTAGACTTCCTTCTCCCTTGAATACAACAAACACAGATGAATCACAAATCTTGTTGGACAGAACCACAACCCAAAATTTGTATTATGCTTCCTTTTTCTATAAAAATACATATAAAAGAAAAACATACACAAATCAATGATCTCCCAATTGAAGATCCTAAGTAAACGGAATTAAATATTTATTGCTCTTACAAATTAAGACATTTTATGTTTCCTTTTTTGTTAAGTTAGACACATCTATAAAGAAGTTGTTTTAATTGTCCCTTAATAACTTAAACAGATTCCAAAGTTCTGTCTAAATAATTTTTATCCTATTGAAAATATGTATTTTTCTAGATGATTACAATTATTTTAAAGTTATATGTAAACCTGGGGTATCTGGGTGGCTCAGACGGTTAAGTGGTGGATTCTTGATTTCTGCACAGGCCATAATCTCAGGGTTGTGAGATCGAGCCCTACATGGGGCTCTGTGCTCAGCAGGGAGCTGGTTTCAAGATTCTCGCTGTCCCTCTACCCCTCCCCCCCTCCTCACTCCCTCTCTCTAAAATATAAATGAACCTTTAAAAAAATAATAAAGTTATGTGTAAACCTTCACAAAATGTGTTTTATCATGTTACCTTGTAAGAACAATTATACATTAAGGAAATAATCAGTGTTATACAATCTTGCCAAATCAGAAGAATCACCAGGATAGTTTTTTAAAAATACAGATTCCTAGGCCCCTCCTTTGAGAGTCTTATCCTATTATTCTAAAATATGGCAAAGGAATCTGCAGTTATAACAAGTATCCTAGGCGATTCTTATGACTAGGCAAGTTTGGGGAATGCTGATCTTGATTAACTGTGTCATAAGCTATATCTCAATTTCTTTTTTTAAAAAAGATTGTATTTATTTATTTGACAGAGAGAGAGAGAGAGACTGAGAGAGGGAACACAAGCAGGGGGAGTGGGAGAGGGAAAAGCAGGCTTCCCACTGAGCAGGCAGCCCCATGCGGGGCTGGATGCGAGCCTCCATCCCAGGACCCTGGGATCATGACTCGAACCAAAGGCAGCTGCTTAACGACTGAGCCACCCAGGTGCCCCTATAATTCGATTTCTGAGGAAGGAACTGTTCTATAGGTTGAAATGTTTCTGTGTATTAGAACAAATACTGATAAATTATTCCTGCTCTTCTGCATAGCCAAACTTTTCAAAGGGTTGCATATAAATGTTATCTCTATTCCTTCATTCCCTAGTCTTTTTTTTTTAAAGAAATTAAATATATTGATACATATTAGGTGAAATTTTCTTTTTCTTTTTTAAGATTTTATTTATTCATTTGACAGAGATAGAGACAGCCATCGAGAGAGGGAACACAAGCAGGGGAGTGGGAGAGGAAGAAGCAGGCTCCCAGCGGAGGAGCCTGATGTGGGGCTCGATCCCAGAACGCTGGGATCACGCCCTGAGCCGAAGGCAGACAAGTATTACACTAAATTTATAAGTTAATTTGAGGAGAACTTTTTAATATTGAGTTTACTCATCCATATTGAGTTCCAATCCTGTGATTGTTCAATCATTTTCTCATTGTTTGCCCTTCAAGAACATTTCAGAATTTTCTCTATTAAAGTTATGCATGCTTTTGTAGATTTATTCCTAAATAACTTTTAGTTTTTATTGCTAACCTGAATGGAATTTCTTGAGTGTAGGTGTGGGTGTGAAGGAAACAAAGGAAGAAATATAAAAGAGAAGATGTATGAAACACTGTGGTTTAAAAACAGCAATATAAAAAACCATCTGCTTTCTCCCCAGCAAGAAATAAGACTTAACACAAATTTTATGCGGAATCTTTTCTATATGACCTTATTCCCCTTATCCTCCATAGTTATAACCTTTAATTCAATGTTGTATTAAACATTCAAGTGCTTTTCTTTACAGTATTATCACCTATATATGTATCTGTGAACAATATATTGATCAGGTTTTGATTTTCAACTGTATAGATAGAATCATGTTATACGTATTCACTATAGTTCTTCCAGTCAAAATCATATTTTTGCAGTTGGGCTATATTGATACATGCGATGCTTGTTCAATCATTTTCACTGCTGTACTGTGTCTCCAAGTACGAATATGCTAAATTTCATCTATGCTACTATAGATAACCATTTGGGTTGTTTTCAGTTTGGGGCTATTACAAAAAAATGCTGGTATGAACAATGCTGTACATATATCTTCTGGCAACTGTACTAGTTTTTCTAAACTCTATGCCTGGGAGTGGGAATGCTGAATCATAGCGTCTACTTATGTTCAAATTTAAAACTATTTTCCAAACTAATGTACAAAATTACACTCTAAAATTGAGTTTCTATTGCTCCGTGTTGATGACAACACTTGGTGTAAGGTTTTTCATTTTGCCCATTTTTGGGGTATAGAATGGTATCTGATTTTGATTTTAATTTGTATTTCTCTAATTCCAATGAGGTGAGCACCTTTTTATATGTCTATTGGCCATTTGAATCTCCTCTCCTCTTTTTAGAAATGCCTGTTCATATCTTTTGCCTATTTATTTATTGGGTGCTTCTCTTTTTGTTGATTTCTAGAAGATCACTATGTATTCTGGATATTAATACTGACTCAGTTACATCTGTTGCAAAATATCTTCCCACTTGTGACTTGTCCTTACACTCCCTTTACGTGTCTTTTGATAGAGAAGTTCATCATTTTAAAGTAGTCAAATTCAGTCTCTTCCTTTCTAGGTTGCATTTTTTTCTGTCCTATTTAGGAACTCCTTTCCCACTCCAATGTTATAAACTTAATTTGTCATATTGCCTTGGGAAAGTTTCATCGTTTTGTCTTAAATATTTAAGCCCATAATGTACCTGAAATTTATAGCTGTATATGACATGAGGTAGGGATTGAATAAAATTTTAAATTACATTTTGCATTTTCTATTTGCTCACTGCTGGTATATAGGAACATCAAACCAGTAAATTCATCTTGTAACCAGCAAACTTGCAGATTTTTCTCACTAGTTCTAATATTTATTTGTATATTTCCTTTGGTTTTCTCTCTGGAAAATCTCTTTGTCTACAATTTCTTTTCATATATAATGCTTTATGATTTATTTCTGTGTTTTATCTATTGTATTGGATAAGACTTCCAGTACAATACTGAGTAGAAGTAATGATAATGAGCATTGTTGTGTAGTTCCTGACCTTAAAAGGAAATGTTTCTAAAAATACCATTCACTAGCTAAGGAGGTTTCTTTCTATTCCTATTGCTAAGAGTTTTGTTATGGTGGTGGTTGTTGTTGTTGTTGATTTTTTAAAATCATGAATACATACTAAATTTTATCGGATTACTTTTTGAAGGTATAATAGGCTAAATAATTGGTCCCAAAGATGTCTACATTCTAAACCCCAGAGTCTGTAAATACCTTGTCTTACATGGCAAAAGGGACTTTGCAGATGTAATTAAGAATTTTGAGATGGGGACAATAACCAGAATTATCTGAGTGAGTTCAATGTAATCACATAGATCCTCATAAGAGGTACTCAGGATCATCAGAGTGAGAGAGAAAGAGATTAAAAGATGCTGCACTGCTGGCTTTGAAGACAGAAGATAAGACCATGAGTCAAGGGATGTGTACAGCCCCCAGAAGCTAGAAAAAGCAAAAGAATGAATTTTCCCCTAAAGCTTCCAGAAGGAATGTAGCCCTGCCATCACCCTGATTTTAGCCCACAGAGAATGATTTTGGACTTTTTTTTTAAAAAGATTTTATTTATTTATTCGACAGAGATAGAGACAGCCAGCGAGAGAAGGAACACAAGCAGGGGGAATGGGAGAGGAAGAAGCAGGCTCATAGCGGAAGAGCCTGATGTGGGGCTCGATCCCACAACGCCGGGATCACGCCCTGAGCTGAAGGCAGACGCCTAACCGCTGTGCCACCCAGGCGCCCCTGATTTTGGACTTCTGACCTCAAAACTGTAACACAATAAATTTGTGTTGTTTTAGGCCATTAAATTTGTGGTGATTTCTTCATAGCAATAATACAGGACATGGGAGCTATCACATTGGGTTTTAACTTCACTTAGCATATGATTCTGTTACATAAATCACTACAGAATTCTGGCTAATAAATCATCCTTACATTCTTGAAATGACCCTTTCTTGGTTAAGATTCTCTTTTATTTTAACTCAGTAGTTATATTTAGTTTGCAAACATCTTATTTTAGATTTTTATAACTATGTTCCTAAATGAAATTGAACTTTAATCTTCCTTTCTCATAATATCTTTTTTTGGGTATCAAAGTTACCCAGACTCATGAAAGGAACTGAGCAGTACACCCTCTTTAACTATTGCATAAACATGTTTTACAAGGTTGGAATTGCTTTTTCCTTATATGTTTTATAAAACTCAGCTATAAAAGATTTAAGATGGGTGCTATGGTATGTTGATACATGGATGTTCATTCAGTTTTTGAGTGTATAAGTTTTTTCAGGTTTTATAATTCCTTTTGAATCAACTTTGGTGATTTTTATGTTCCTAGAAAAGTATTTGGTTCATTCATTTTCCAGTTATTAACATAAATCTGTTTATACTATTCTACTTTTTTAAGTTTTTACTTTATATATAGTGATACCTTTTATTTAATGTCTAATATTGTTTACTTGTGTTTTCTCTTTATTTTTTTATCTTGTTTAATATTGGAAAAATTCATTTATTTTGTTAGCCTTTCCAAAAATTAGCTTTTGGTTTAGCTGATCTTATGTTGTTTGTTTGGTTTCTATTTTCTTAATTTATGCTCATATCATTATTATTTTCTTTCTTCTATGTTGTTTGGGTTTATTTTATTTTCCTTTTCAAAAATATTTAAATACTTGGCTTATGGATTTTTTATCTTTCTTTAAAAGATATATTTAACTATTATATTTTAAAAAGAAACTGAATGAAATACAAGCAAAATAATTGTACCCCCCTCTTGCATATTGCAATTTTACTAAGTTCATTGTTTTCTGTCCCTTCAGTATATTCTACAATAGGACTGTGACTTTTTCTCATTTCAATAAGAGATTTCTGGTCACTTTAATCCGAAAAATAACCTGATTGATCAGGTGTTCAGGGGGAGGGAAGGATGAACAGGTGGAACACAGGATTTTTAGTATTTTTAGTATTTTTGTAGTATGACACAGTGAAGTCTGTATGACACTACAAGGGTGGATACATCTCAAATGTTTGTCCAAACCCACAGAATGGACAATAACACGTGTAACCCCTAATTTGTCAGTGTAGGTTCATCAGTTGCAACAAATGTCCCACTCTGATAGGGGATGTTGATAGTGGGGGAGGCTGTGCATGTGAGGGGGGAAGGGAGTATATGGAAATCTCTGCTTCCTCCTAATTTTGCTATGAACTTAAAATTGCTCTAAAAAATGAAATCTTCCAAAAACAAAAAAAGGATAGTCTGAAAAACTATAGCCAAGGAGACATGACAACTAAATGTAATGTGGGATCCCGGAACAGAAGAGGACATTAGGTGAAAACCAAATAAATCCAAAAAAAGTATACTTTAGTTAATGTATCAATATTGGTCCGTTGGTTTGTTAATTGTGACAAATATACAAATGTAAAATGTTGACAATAGGGGAATCTAGGTGTGGGGTATATGGGAATTCTCTTTGCAACTTTTCTGTAAATCTAAAACTTCTTTAAAAGTTTATTTTTTAAAATGTACACCTCAGTTTGCCTTCATAATTACCACCCAGGTTAAAAAAAAAATAAAACACTGACAGAAGTTTTCCTCAAAAAAAAAAAAAAAATCTGATTGCAGTAATTAAAAGAGTTGGTCTCATGCAGTAGTCAAAACTCTGAAATTCATTGAGTCAAAACTTATTCCGAATCTTAGTTCAGACCTGCTTCAGTAGGAAAATCTGCTGTGCAGAAGAGGGTTTTGGTCTATGCTTCTCTGTTCCACATCCTCTCACCTGCTCCTCACCTTAAGATTCTCCTCCCCAGCCCACTAGCTTGGTAGCCAGAAATTCTCATGGTTAGGAGCAGGAAGGCATTCCTCTGACAGCATTGGGGCTCTAAGGGTTTGGTGGATGTTCAAAGGCTTTCCTTCTATGCATTATATTAATTAGGAATTTCTAAAGATTCAAGCCCAAATTAAGGGACATTTTACAACATAACCGGCTAGTAATCTTTTAAGAATGTCATGGCCATGAAGACAAAGGAATTGTTCCAGACTAAAGGGGACTGAGGATACATGACAACTAAATGCAGTGTGTGATTCTAGACTTGGATGCTGGATGCAAAAGAGGATACAGGTTGGAGAATTGGCAAAATTTGGAAAAGGTTTGTCATTAGATAGTGCTATATGAATAATTTCCCAGTTTTGAATATTGTACTGTGGTTATGTAAGATTTTAACATTTGGGAAATCTGAATGTATACAGGGATTTTTTTGTGCTCTTTTCCAACTTTTTTGTATATCTGAAAGTATTTTAAAATATATATTTTTTAATGTATGTGCTTTAGATCTCAAGTTTAACTATCTAGCCCAGACTTCTCTTCTGAACTCCAGACCAGTATTTCAGTTGCCTGTGTGATATCTACACTGGATGTATCACAGACATTTCAAGCTTAACATTTCTCAAATTGAATTCTTGCCTTATCTTCAAAATCTCTTTCACCAAAAGCCTTTTCCAAATCCCTAAATGCCACCACTATCTATACAGTCACTCAAAGCAGATTTCTTGACATAATTCACAATATGCAGTCCATCACTAAAATCTGTTGATCCTATTTGCAAATATATATCTCACATCCATCTCCCTCTTATTGCCATAATATTAAGCCACTTTACCTTCTGTGCAGTATATTGTAATCGTTTCCTAACTAGTCTTCCTGCCATTCTCCAAACAGAATCCTATGTAATGCCTTTAAAATGTACATTAGATCATGACTCCCCCATTTTCAAAATACTTCAATTGCTTCTCATACTTAAAATTCAAAATTCTTAATCTGGTTTAAGACAAATTAAGCTCTATAACATTTGTCTTCCCTCCCTGACTCTTTCAAACACACATATACCTTTTTTTTAAGCAGTTCTGTATTTTCTAATATTATATCTGTAAATTTCAAGAATTTTGTAATTCATATAATAAGTAATCCACATTCCCATAATGGTTGTAATTATCAACATATTCAGGTAGTCGATTTTTACATGAGTGAAGCAATTTCAGACTTTCTTTTATGAAAATAAATTACTCATCTACTGTATTCTGTTCTGCTCATAGAGAATGCCATTTGCTTTATATTGCTATTTCATATAAAATTATTTTTATCTACAAAAAGAAACACACATATACTCTTACTATACTGTACATCATTTATCAGGCTCACAACACAACATACGTAAGCATCCTCCAGAATTGCAATTTATTTGCTACCTCAGGACCTATATAATTGTTATTTCTTCTTCATTGGATGTTCCTCCTACTGCCAAGACCCTCTTCCTAATAGTTTCCCCTTGACTGGTTTCTTTTCATCCATCAAATTCAGATCTTGGATTAAATGTCACCTTCTTCTAGAAGTTTTCCTAGCTACCCAACCTAAACTATGTCCTTCCCATTAGTCTCTCTCATAGCAACTTGCCCTTTCCCTTTAGAGCAGTTAGAATAATTCTTAATTATAACTTTATTTGTTACTTATTTGCTGTCTATGTCTCCCACTAGACTACCAGCTCAGTGAGAGCTGGAATCAAGTTCATTTTGCCCACCTTTATATACCAAGTACCTAGCTTATACTCAACAAGTACACGATGAACAATTAAGTAAATAAATTAATTAAAATATCGGTGCTGTGATGCACTATCCTCACTTACCAGAGGGACCAGGCAGTTCTAGTTCTGATTCATTGCATAAAATGTGAGTCTTGTCTAGGGAAACTGAGACACTCAATTTAGTAGCTGGTAAAAGTGTACTGTATCCTTCTGAGCAACAAGCTAAATTTGTTTTGTGATGGTGGCCTCCATAGGCTAGAGATGAGGAATTATTTCTGTACTTAGGATGCAGCAGAGGTATCCTTTACAGTTAATGTCGTTCAACACTTCCAGTTGGCAGTCATTCTGTGATTTAATGTGAAGTGAATAGTTTGGCCTCGTATGCTGGCTAGACATTCATCTACACACCAATTCCCTTCTGGAACCGCAATGCATTAGGAAATACATGTTGGGTCTCCATTTGTATGTCAAGAATATACCCAAAGAGACAGTCATTTCTGAGTCTCAGAACTATGCTGTTGGGAAAATCCAAATTATAAGCAAAATTGGCACTTCTTGTATCTGGATCAGAACATTCTGGGTATGGGATTGCAGTGGAAATGTTCTTATATAACTCCTTGAATTTTGGGAAAATGGGATGCATGAGAGAACTAGGTTTAGAATAGTTTGCCTTTGAGGTTTGGGAGGGAACATATAATTTCCAGAAGTAAAATGAAAGGAAATGAGAAGGGAAATTTCACTTTAAGGATTTTAATATCACCTTGGAAACTTGATAATAGAAATAGAAAGTGTTCAGATTTCAAGCTTTTCATATTACTGCCATTGTATTAACAGGATTACTGGCATCTGTACATAATTCTCTTTAATTAACTGAGTTACATAATCCAAGATGGACTGTGAAACAGAAGGTGAATTTTTTCAGGGTGTGACCTCAGAATTAACATATGCAATATCACATGGACTCACTTCAGAATTTCTTCTGATTATTTCTTTTAATTTTTCCGTGGGAGACATCCTTCATTTTGGATTTGGTTTATAAAGCCAATGGATTAACATAATAAATAATAAAGTTAGGAAACATAAGACATTAGTAGAAGGAAAACAACCTTATTAATTGGGACTGTTTTAGTTGCAAGAAACAAACCTCAAAACAAACCAGATTAAACAAAAGGGGGATTTATTGGAAACAAACTTGGGTAACTCATAAAATCAAAGATGAACCAAAGCAGCTTTGAAGACATCAAGGAATAAAATCAAGCAGTAACTCACAAGGCTTGTCTCTTTCAGCCTCTCTCATCAGTCTCTCAGTTTCTCCAATTGGTGAGAGACATAAAACCAGCATATACTTTCAGCTTTCTTACAACAAAGGTATAAAGAAAAATATTCTCACATGGAGTCACTTAGGGAAAAAAAATCTCAGGGAAGTATTTTGATTGGCCCAGCTCAGGTTAAATGCCCACTACCAAAGCAATCACAATGTCCAGGTGGATATGATAGGCCAATCTGATAGGGGGGCTTGGTCATATGCATAGCCCTGAGGCAAGGAGACAGAAGAGTATAATGATTAGAAACCCTACCAAAATATCAGGATTAAAGTGAGAAAAAAAGAACCTTCTCTTAACCCACCAATGGCTGAGGGGGATATTTTTAAGGGAAGAGAAAATGACTGGACAAAAGCATAGTATTCATCTTACTTTCTTCCTATATCTATCCCCCAGAGAAGAAAATGAGGAGAGGAGACGGAAGGGGAGGGAAGGAGAGTTGAGTTTTAACTAAAAACAGCAGGATTTCTATACCAGGGATTTACAGGAGTTACACACATACATTTCTCAGTGCATACTGTTTTTAGAAAAGGGTATGATAGGCAAAATAATGGCCCCAAAGATATCTGCATTTTCATTCTTGTGATCTGTGAATATGTTACTTATTTAGCAAAAGGGACTTCAAGGATGTGGTTATGGATATGGATTTTGAGAGGGGGAAATTTCCTGGATTATCCAGGGGGGGGGGACCAATCTAATCACAGCAGCACTTAAAAATAGAGAACTTTTTCCAGTTATGGTTAGAAAGAGATATGATGATAGAAGAAAAGCCAAAATAGGCAAAGTTGTTGGCTGTGAAGATGGACATACGGGACCAAGAGCTAGGCAGTACATGTGGCCTCTAGAAGCTGGGAAAGGCAGGGAAACATTCTCTCCAAAAGCTTCTAGAAAGGAAACTATCTCTGCCAACACCTTGACTTTGCCCAATGAGACATGTTGTCAGACTTCTGGTCTACAGAACTATAAGTTAATAAATGTGTGTTGTTTTATACCACTAAGTTCATGGTAATTTGCTAATACAGTAATAGGAAATCTAATATAAATTGGTATGAAACCTAATATAAGGTGACATGAATCTTAAGAATAGGCCATACACATAATCTGTTAATATCATTTGCTTCCAATGACAAAGAAAAATTATAAAAGAGCTGTTCTTGGGGGTAGGAGGATAGTTTTCAAATTCTGTTTAGAGGATTTTCCTATAAATTAGTGAAATTTAAGGGCATAAATTACACCACGTTCTCAAATGATGGAGTCTTTGGTGTCAAAAGGTCAGTGCATTAATGTAGTTTGTTTTTTTCTCTCATGACTTTCTTCCAGGTACCCTAAATTATGGGAAAATATCAGAAAAGGCAGTTGAGCCTATAATAATTAGACTCCCACTGGGTTTTAGATTTCAGTGATTGAGTGATGTTTCTGTTTCTCCTCCAACAGTCTTAATGGCCCAGAAACATTGAAGAAATGACCCTGACCTGATGGACAGAAGTTAGGTAGGGAGTGAAGGAGCATCGTGTAAGTCTGGACCTGCATTCAAGACCAGAACTGTAGAAAAAAGCCATTGTATTTGTCGGGTTGCTGATATCAGCAGTAATGCTCCACATCTTTGTAGGCAGGAATAAGTAAGACCACATCTACTTTCAGAAGAATTCCCATTATTAAAAGAACCCAACTGGGACTGTGACAGGAGAATGGAAATCCTGACAATCAATGCTACTTCCTTTTTGTTCAATACCAATAAATTAAATAGTTCCAAATTTGATCAAATAGTGGATGGACTAAATAGAATTAAAAGTAAACCACCTATAAACTATATAGGCCACCTCGCCATGATATCATCAAATACAAGCTATTTGAGGGTAGAGATTTTGTTTGTTCACTGCTTTATATTCAACGCCTGGCAGTAAATACTTAATATATACATACTGACTGTATGAAGAACATTCCAATCCCATTATGATTTTAGCAGGTGCTGGGAGGTTTTGTTTGGCTTAGAGTCCTCCTAATGAAATACAATCCTGACCCTCCTTAGCTAAAGAACAGCCAATTCCAGAAGAGCTCTTCCTTCTGCCTGGTAGTGTATGCCAGTAACTCAAAATGAGCAAAAATTCTGTGGCTGTTATAAAGACATACACGAGTGTCTGTTTATTTCCAAGGAAAGCCAATAAATGTCTAATAATACCATCTTCACCAAAGACATGACAGTGATACTGGATGAATCTTTTGGAGCCATACAGCTTCTCTCTTCCTTCCAAATTGAGAGCAACACCTCTTCTATCTTCTGCCTTCATACCTGTTTTTCTTTCTGCTTGGAAATTCTTCCCCAGAATTTCACCAATCTGGCTCCTTCTTATCATTCCTGGTTTAGCTTCAACATCACCAATTCAAAGTGGCCTTCTAACCTCAGTCACTTTATCATATCACCATGCTTTATCACTAGCTCATATTCTCTTGCTTCTTTGATTTATTTTGTTTTTGCCTTTGTTTTTATTTGATCTGTATATGTCTTCCCACTAAAACATAGCTCTAATTATTATTTAGATGATTTTGGCAAGCTTCAGAGTCTCAGACCATCAGGAGACCCTCAGATGAGGATCTAGTTAATAAGCATCAAATGAGATAACAATATAGACTGCCCAGCATAGAGTCAGTTTTCAAAAAGCAATGGTTTAGGAAAAAAAGATCTATTCAATTTATTAAGCTTAATTTTTTGAATGAAAAAAAAAGTGACAAACACCATTTTAAATTCTAAGAAGAAGAAATATAACTTATTATTTCATTAATAGCAAGACACATATTTCAGTTTTATAGTAAGGAATATATAGAAAGAGTGATAAAGATAAAACCTTGATGTTTTTCAAAGTCACGAGAGGAAATAATAACATTATGATTTTTCTTTTAATACAATTCTTTAGAAAAATAAAGAAATGAGTAAATGTTGGTAGGATTTGTCATTAAAGGCACTTTAACACCTTTTTAAGATGCAGAAACTATATGAAATCTTCCTCATTTTTTGCAAGGAAAAAGTGTTAATTTCATGATTCAAAATGTCTCACAAACTTACAT
Source organism: Ursus maritimus (assembly GCF_017311325.1). Classification (NCBI taxonomy): domain Eukaryota; kingdom Metazoa; phylum Chordata; class Mammalia; order Carnivora; family Ursidae; genus Ursus; species Ursus maritimus. The sequence goes on from NW_024423453.1 coordinate 33,083,112, forward strand.
AGTGTAATGAGCCCATCTTGTGGCCTTTCATAATATTGCCACTTTTAAAGTAAAACATATCTGTTAGTCATAGGTTTAAATTGTGTCATTTATTCAACAACCAACTTTGGAGCACTTACTGTGTGCTGACTGGTGGGGATACAGTGATAGGAAATGCAAGAAAAAACAAGATCTTTGCTCTGAATTCACATAGATTTAAAGGAGAAAGACATTTAAGCAAAGATAATTATAGTAAGACAGTTAAATGCTATTTTACAAAAGTATAAACTTAAGTTACCACACCAGAGTTAAGTAAAGTGTCCCCAGAATTCAGAATGAAACTAATGTATCTCCATTTCCAGGAATAACTGTGATCAATAAGAAATCATGTATCATTAGAGATTAGGTTAAATATTAATATCTAGTCTGCCATTCCATGAAGAAGTATATGAGAAAATTAAACAATGCAACTTTTGTATCTGTTGAAAATCAAATTGAGATAAAATTGGAGAATTATTATCATCTTGCACTTGTTAGCTCAAAACTCCCCACCACCTGACAGTATCACATTCTCCTGCTACATATTCTTATAATAATCTTTTTTTGTGGGTGGGGGTGACATAGGAGCTGAAAGCTGACTTTCAGCTGAGATTCTACACAAGTCATATCACATCAATCCTCTCCTCTCAACCCTCTGTGGTTTTCCATCTCAACTGAAGCAAAACTCAAAGTCTTTACACTGGCTTGCTTATAAATGCAATCTCCATTTCCACCTTCCTCCCTCTTGTTCATTATTACAGTTCCCATGCAGTAGTTCTCAAACATGCCAAACCCTTTCTTATTCAAGGATTTTGCTCTTCACCTGCCCTCTGCTGGACCACATTCCCCCAGATTTGCATATGGCTCATCTCCTTATTTATTTCTTTCAAATCTCTGCAGAAATGTTACCTCCTCAGTAGTACAGACTGAGGGGCATCCTATGTAAATATCACCAATATTGTAACAGCACTCCAGATGGTCCTAAGGGTTAACTTGCTTCAAGTTAACACACTCCGTGTTTGCTGACTTAAGGTCCTTAATCTATAACAGAACTAATTTACTTTCTTTGAGCTTTGCAGACCACTGGCCTTGAGGAATAAAGGACCAGAACATTCCCAGCCACAGAGGCCAGCAAGTCTGTCTGAAGCTCCCTTAGTCTTCTGATTAGCCCAACAATCATTTAGCAAAATGTTTTTCTTTTTTAAGGTCACAGAAATGACTTACTGACACCCCCCCCCCTTTGTGCTGTGTAGACCTTGCCCTCCTTTACAGAAAGAATAGAGTACTCCTGTACAAACCCTGGGTACCAAGAAACCAGACCTTCTTGCACAACCTCTGAGCATAGATATAACTCTGTAGCTGACATCATCAAGTCTGCATGTAATCAAGAAATGTCACAGACCACTGCATACCCTTAAATGATTAAACCCCTTTCAAAATCTCTGGACCAGGCAAAAACCTGGGAGTTAAAAAAAAAAAAATATATATATATATATATTTCTTATTTATTTATTTGTTTTTTGTTTGTTTGTTTATTTATTTATTTATTTATTTATTTATTTATTTTTGAGAAAGAGAGAACACAAGCAGGGGGAGGAGCAGAGGGAGAGGGAGAGAGAGAATCTCAAGAAGATTCCACACTGAGCATGGAGCCCAACACAGGGCTGGATCCCACAACCCTGAGATCAGGATCTGAGCCAAAATCAAGAGTCAGATGCTTAACTGACTGAGCCACCCAAGTGCCCCAGGGAGTTGGTCTTTGTACAAGATTCTGCCTTCTCCCCAGGTGGCTGGCTTCCTGAATAACATTCATATTCCTTACCAGTCAAAACTCTTCTTGAGTATTGGCCTTTCTAGCATTGGGCAGCCAAACTTGGGTATTATTGGGTTATCCCATAACAATACCCTCACTCCCTATCCCCTTTCTCTTTATTTTTCTCCATAATACTTATTGTCATCTTACTTATTATGTATATTTCCTTATTTATTCTCTGACATTGAATGAGGGCAGGTATTTTGTTTAGTTCACTACTCTATACCTACTTCTGAAAGCAATGCCTGACAGGAAACATGTGCTTAATAAGTTAAATATGAATAAATAGCACGTACTTTAGCTTATACTTGTATAGTTGTGTGATAACTTGATTGGTTGCATTAGTCAAAACTGTAAACTCTATTAGGACAGAGTCTTTATCTTTTTAAATTCTCTTTATTCAGAGTATTCATTAACTGTCTAAACTATGTCAGCAATGTTCTAAGCACTAAGCAAAGTTTTGTTTCATGGAACCTAAATTATAAAAATTAACCATTTATCTGGGGTGCCTGGGTACCTCAGTGGGTTAAGTATCTGACTCTTGGTTTCAGCTCAGGTTGTGATCTCATGGGTTGTGCCATCAAGCCTGGAGTCAGGCTCCTAGCTCAGCAGGGAGTCTGCTTGATAGATTCTCCCCATCTGCCCCGCCCACCATGTGCATGTGTATGCATTTCTTTCTAAATAAATAAATAAATAATTTTTTTCCAAATCACCAGTTTATCATCTATACATATACATACAAACATAATGATGCCTACTATTTAATGCAATGTTGCAAATAACATTTTCCAAAGAAGATGTAACACTTTCCATTTGTTATGGGTTGAATTGTGTCCTCAGAAAGGTATGTTGAAGTCCTACCCACCAGTAGCTCAGAGTGTGCCCTTATTTGGAAACAGGGGCACTGTTAAAATGAAGCCATACTAGAGTAGGGTGGGCCCTTAATCCAATATGACAGTTGTCTTTATAAGAAAAGGAGAGACAGACAAACAGGGAGAGAACGTCTGCCATGCAGTGACAGAGGCAGAGATTGGAGTTAGGCATCCACAAGCCAGGGAACACCAAGGATAGCCAGCAATTCCAGAAGATAAGAGAAAGACATAAAATAGTTTCTTCCCTAAAGTTTTTGGGAGGGCATGACCAAACACCTTGATTTTGGATTTTCAGCCTCCAGAACCATGAGATAATAAATTTCTGTTGTTTCAAACCATTCAGTATGTGGTACTTGTTACAGAGCCTTAGGAAATTAATACGACATCCCATATGTTCTTCTTAAAAGGTGATGTTGGCACTCATTCCATCAACTGTGAGTGTCTATGTCCCCTCCCTCTGAACCTGAGTGAATTTTAATGACTGCCTTGCCCAATATAGCAACACCATGTGACTTCTGAAGCTAAGTCATAAAAATGTCATTCACTTCTGCCTTGTTTTCTCAGGATCTTGTTCTTGAAATTTACCCACTATACTGTGTGAAAGCCCAAGCAGTCCATGGAGCCGCCTATGTGGAAAGGTATCAAAGTCCCTGGCTCAGAGCCCTGGCTGAGCTCCCAGACAACAGCCAGCACCAATTTGCCAGCCACATGAATGAGCCATTTTGAAAGTGAATTCTCCAGCTCCCAGTGAAGCCACCCCAACTAATATCATGTGAAATAAAGATGAACTGTTCCCACTGAGCCCTGCCAAATTACAGATTCATGAGTAGTATAAATAACTGTTTTTGTTTTGAGCTGTTATGTTTTGGAGTAGTTTGTTACACAGCAATAGAAAACTGATGCATATATGCCTATTAAATATTTATTGAATGAATAAATGATCTCATACTTTATAATGGTAATGTGGCCTAGTAAAATGGTAGGTCCCTCAAAAGCGGTCTAATTTAAAATGAGAAGGTATCTATTTTTTATTATCTGGACAGTCAGACACCATAAATGCACACATTGGTATAAATAACAGACCAAGGTTCTGGAAGAGGCTTGAAGGTATGGAATCTGGTACTGATGTAGAGATTTACCCTGGAGGGACTTAGACACATCATCCTTTGAGATGGAGTGATGGAGGTAAGAATTTTCCCAAAGACTAGCTTCTCGCTCCATACCGTTGAATCCTTGTTTCTCATCCACTAACTATGTATTACTGTTCCTGGCCCCACAGGACACATTCATACCACAATAAGACTTTTGGTCCCATACCTCCATATCATAACAATGGGCTAACTGACACAGCAGGTGGTAGGGATATTCTTAGAACCCATTCCTACACTATGATAGCTAGTAATTAATTACACAGAAATGACTACAAATCACATAAATATTATGCACTAAAACTGAACTAATTATATTTCCTATTCTATTCGCAATTAACTTCATGGTATATCTGTCTTTGCCTCTGTCCATTTTAACTCCTCCCTCTTCCTTTCCCTGCCCTACCCAACACACACACACATACGCACACACACATCACACACATACCTTTCTTATTAGAGCTTAAGTTTTGATCTTTACTAAAATTATTAAAGTCATAAGAAAATCTTAGTGTCAATTTTAGGGCAAGACTTCTTCAAGATAAAAACATGAGAATACTATATCCCAATACAGGAAGGCTTAATCAGAAGCTTAATTTGGGGAAGAAATATAATTGAGAAAGGAAGATAAATTCTGGCCAACTACAGTGCTATTGTCTGCTGGTATTTGCAATGTAGCTAGACTAAATCAATGCCTAATATATCATGTTCTAGAAATTTGTAATATTAAATAACGTGATTTTCACAAAGATTGATTTTCAAGGATGATTGGGGAAGTAAAAAAACTAAAGGTGAAGGATAAATGGTTAGCATTAAATAACTGTCAATTATTAAACTTCAGTACACAAAAATTTAGAAGCCTATTATGGATATTGAGATGAGGGGGAGAGAGAGAGAGAGAATGAGTGTGTGTGTGTGTGAGAGAGAGACAGAGAGAGAGAGATTATTTTTTTGGTCTTGGTTTTGCTTTTTATTACTTTTTTAAATTACTTTTTGACATGGGATATTCTACGGGGAAAAAGTTGACATCTTGGAAAAAATGTACATTTGTAAGATAACCTTATTAATTAGTACATAATTCCAAGCCCGTAGAAGTCTGAGTAACATATTTTAAGAATGTTCTTAGTTGTTTTAGCAAATAGCTTTCCAAATTCCCAAATGTCCACCCTCCATATGCTACTCCGATCCTTGTAGTTGCAAGTACAGTATGTGTGTAATTTAAGAACACAAATAAATTCTTTCTGAGTTTCTACTTCCAGCTTCCACTTACAACTTCTGGAAGTCAATTTTGCTTTTCAATTTAAGTGCTCTGGGTGGTTTTGTTGTCTACATACCTAAGTCACTAGATATTTTTTAACCATACTTGGCTCTGTTAGTATAAGCTGAAATAACTTCCTCTTTTTTTTTTTTTTCATTAAATAGTTCAGAAGCCTCCCATTGCTCCCCTCAACAACAGGTTTTTTTTCCTTAATGTTGAGAATTTTGGTGAAAATACTAACCCACCTACTCCTATTTACATAGCCTTCGTTTAAACTGAATAAAACCATGTTGTTTTAAAGTTCTTGGTGTTTAGCACTTCATTTCACTTTTCTTTAAATTATCTTTGAATTATTTTCAAGATATTTTTTAGAAAACTAGGATGGTTATGGATCCAGGGCAGTATATCAGAATGTAAAGACTACAGATTCTGGAATCTCACAGACATCAGTTCATTCCAGCTTTGCCACTTTATAACTTTATGTCTTGGGCGGGTTATTGTTATTTAACAATAGGCTCAATTTCCTCACTGTACTTTGAGCCAACACTAATATCTGTCACTGGGTTCTTGTGAAACATAAATATGGTCACATAAAATGAGTTTAACATAGTATCCAATACAAAATAGGCATTTAATACATATTAGCTATTATTAGTATAATTGACGTATACTATTTATTTTCTTCATTCTACCTCAGTTAACACCATAAAATGTGATAGGATTAATGACAGGCTTAAATAGACAAATCATGACTCTCTACCCTCCCTACCAATAAGCAAGTAATTCTTAGAAAATCACATATCAAATTAAATTCCAATTTTTTAGTGAGAAATAAGACATAGTCTGACAGGGGAAAAAAGGTTTTTTTAATTCAGTAAAAGCTGAAATGTATTTTTAGGATAGCTTGGTTTGTAGCTTAACCAAAAAAGATAGAAAACTCCCAGAGGAAAATATACAGCAAATAAAAGCAGAAAGAAATAATACGGACTTCTCTAAGATCTGAGCAAATACGACCTTGTAGAGGAAAAGACCAGGAAAAGTTGTTCAGATTATGTGATGCTGGAAAAAAAGTTTCCTATGAACACTTTCTCGACCCCATTCACTCACACATAGAATTATCTATTCATTCACCTTACATTTATTAATAGAGCCTACTATGTGCCTGGTTTTTTTTTCCCAGGCACTGGGAATACACAAGTGAACAAGATAATAATAACAGTACTTTAATAGCTAATGGAAGTGATGAAATAATAGTATTTTTAAAATATCTTCCTAAAATATCTTCCACACATTTACTCTAGCTGTCTGATTGCCTAAGGTAGATTAGAATTTATAGCAAAAAGAATGTAAAGGCAAAGACTGAGTTAATATTCAATAACTGACATTCAAAAATACGGTTATACATCAGAATCTTAGATTTAAAACAAGACTATTGGCTTGGATTTTCAAAATCCTCTATCTCCCTTTTAGTATATGAAAAGCAAATTAGAGAAATCTTTGCTTTGCCTATAGCATCCTCCAAGAGTACAGAGATAGTCCTTCAGTTTAAGACAATCAGAATAGCTCTGAAATAGTAGGAGGAAGTTCACAGACACAAAAGAAAAACAGTTTAGTCTTCTGGCCCAAGGAATCATGGGAACAAGAAAATAGGACAGGCAAGACATAAGCCTCCCTGTTTTCCTTTCCCAAGCTTCAACCAGAAAAGAGGCAATACTAGATAATGTGAGGAAAGTGTTTAGGAAAGGGGATCTGCAGGAGCCTAAGTAAGACCAATCAAATCAGGGAGTGCTGCTGGGTCCTGAGCAAGCCAAACAAAAAATATAAATTATACCAGCCACGGCTCAGCCTTGAATGTTGGCAGGACATACTGCACCCAAGTATTCTGACATATTACCTGAAGACCAAAGGAGGCAAAAGATGACATTTGAAGATGCTAGCATTTCTCTAATTTGATAAGGGTGTTTTCACCGCACCCATCCTCCTTATCATCATCGCTAATTGAATTGTAACCATGTTTCTGATATTGTATCTTCTCTACCTACGAAGAAACTTAAAGATAGAATCAAGAATTTTGGAATATTAGCACCTGAAAAGGATGCAGAAAAAATCTAGTTCCTCCTAAGAGAGTTAACTGACTTGTCTATATTTATCAACGGGTCAGTGGCAGAGCCAGCACTTGCCCCTGGCTTCCTACCCCTAGACCTCTGCCATTTTCCCTAGAACAACTGGCTATGAAGGGAGAAATAGGATTTGAAGACTCTAGTAGGCAGAATTCTAAGATAGCTCCTAAAATTTCCATCCCCCACTGTAGAGGTGCAGCCTTGTATAATCCCCTCCTTTTGAGTGTGGGTGGGATTTAAGGATGTGATAGGATTTCATTCCCATGATTAGATTAACTTAGATGACAAAAGTAAAGGAGGGAAGGGATGTTACACAGCAGATTACTAATACAGGTATGTGTTCCTATATTTCGCTCAGTGTATATTAGTACCCAGATGTTATTGGTGATTTTTTCAGTAGGTGTTTTGAGATTTATTCATGACTGATTCCTATGATTCACATTTTAATTATATTTGTTAGTCAAATATATACTGTGAACCTATGATTGCCTGTATCTATATAGCTTACATACTCAACACCTGTGAAAAAGTCTTCTGTGTTACACTTTAAAAGACTTACTCAAGAGGGTAATGGTGTTGTGCTTAGTAACTACAATGGAATGAAACAGTCAAAGAGGGGAATGTTATATATATGAAATTAAAAATCACAAGATGGATCCTTAGGGAATGGTGACGTAGGAGGTAGGGAGATCACAATCTGGTTCAAGTTCAGCTTTACTGAGGACAATATTTCAAGTGTAAATAAATCAAGTGCGTCAGATTATGGCCAGAATAAAATTACTTGGCATAGGTGGAAAAAACAAAATATTATGTTGCCATAGCAAGCCAGGTATATTTCTATAGGCTAGGAATGTGTTAAAGATAGTAGCTGACAAATGCACAGTAAGTTCATGTTCAACAGCTCACAGTAACATTAACTTCTGGTTATCACTACTTATCACTAGTACTGATATCTATCTAGTTCTATCCATCCACAATATGAAAAGCAAACTGTTTCAACATCACTTTATGTTTTTACTTAGACACTTCACAGAACAATCTGTAGATCAGAAAGTATTTACTGAGAATCATTTGTTTCATTCAATTAACACTTAATGAGTGTTAAGGCCAGTGCTAGGTGTTGGAAATAAAATGATAAAAGCCACAGCCCTAAGGAATCTTGACTCTAATTGATCTCCTTTAATATTCTTTTATGTCCTCAGCACTGTGCTAAGCCCTATTGGTAATCAGTCGTAATGATATGCCAGGTTCTTTGCCTAAAGAAATTTGACTCAGGGAAATGGGCATAAACATTCTTAATACTAGTGCTAACTTGGTTGAAGCAGATGATCTGTGCCATAATATGTTAGAGAAAGAGAAGTCACTGAGGACTAGAATAACCCCAAAAACCTCATGCAGGGAGGCACTCAAGCTTATCCTGAAAAGATGGTAGAGCTTAGAAAAGCTAAGGAAATTTTTAAGGCATTCTGAGTAAGGAGAGCATCCTAAGAGAATGGGTGAAGGTGGGAATGGGACTGGAATAAAGTTAACATGTTTGAGGAACATGAAGAAATTGTGCCTATATGAGCAGAGGGTGTTTTCTGATTGAATACAGAGAGTGGAAAATAAGAATTTCACGTAAACGTACAGATCCAGGTATAAATAACATGTTTTTATTCAGCATTTTCTCATTTAGAAGCGCTATCATTTTTGGAATAGATGTCATACTCAGCGGAATCTGTTGGTAACTTTAGTGATATATAGAAGCACTATAATTCCTCTCTGTGTAATGATACTCTGAAAATTTTATCCTCTTCATAGCTACTTTAACAAGCCTTCTTGTACAGGTCTTCTGAAAAGCAGATTGGAGAAAGAGATGAGGCCCTCAAAAGACATGCTCATTTAACAATATATGCTTGGCATCAGCTTTTGTTGCTATTTTTTGTTGGTTGGTTTGGAAGGGTTGGGTGGGTTGGTTTGGTGTTTGATTTTGTTTTGCTAAGAACAAAAATTCCCAAGGTATGAAAGTTTGAAATATCATTGGATGGACTTGAGAATTAACTTAGTAAAATGTATGAGAAGTAATAAAGCTCCAAGGGAATGTCAATAAGATGTCTTATAAGGTAACTTAAATACACTAAAATATTATAGGATAGTTCAAGAAATACAGAATCTCATCAAGATATAAAAAAAGTTTACTGCAGCCTTGGTAGGAGTACAGACTTTTCCCTTGTCAAATCAAAAGAAAGAATTTACCAAGGGTATAATTTTATCCCAAAAATAATAGGTTGTAAAACCAGAGCCATCTAAGGTGTGTGGACTTGAAGGACCCTATGTTCATAGAAATCATAATATCATCTGTTGCTAGGGAAGAAACACCCACACATCTACAAAAGTAGATCCCATGTTCCAGCCTCAATGCCTGGCTTGAAATAGTCACAATAGCATGGAAGTGAACTGTTGATATAACCTCAACTTGTCTGAAATGACAAAATTGTTCCGTCAGTGGTAAGTATTTTCTTAACCTCCAGGATAGTTTTAGAGTAAAGGAATTAAGAAGTAAATCAATCCACAGTATTAATACTCTTGATTATGAATACTTTTTGTAATTTAAAGTTCTTGTAATGTTTAAGAATTGGTACATTGGAGAATATAACAGATTAGTTTTGTGATTCTAATAGAAAATGTATAATTGATTTCAGATTTCTGATTTTTAAGTTGAAAGGAATGAGAGTTTAACTTAAGTTCAAAGCGTTTCACTCTTCATTGAGAGAGTGCAAAATATTTTCCTATCTCTGGAACATATTAATAAATTAATTAGGAGCTCTCTTAAAGGATATTCTGATTAGCTTATAGAGATAAATGGGCACTTACATAAATCAAATATTTCTAAAATCCCAAAAAAATAAGGAAGTTGAATTTTTAATACTTTAAATGTGCTAGACTTAGGTCTCTTATTAAAATAATTTTCTGTGCTTTACATTGACTTTATTACACCTCTGATTAGTTAAGGGGAAAAACCCAAAGAACAAAGCCACAGATCTTCTTCAACAAAAGAGAGTCTCAGAGCCTCATGGAAAAAGACTAAGTTACTTTAAACCACTGGCACTTCAAATAATTGACTTTGGGGTATGGGTTTCTGAACTGATAGTGTTTAGACAACTACCAGTGGACTGATTTTCAGGATTTTTTTTCCATGAAACAGAGGCTTTATGAAAGCAGATTCCTAATTTAAGATCCAGTAGAACAAGAATACATAGAACTGAGCAAATTAATGTGGGAAATGTTATTGTAATTATTTGGAATATTGTCTTGTTATAAGGTTCTGTCTTCTGGATATATGAAGTATGACTCTAGATTTATAAAGCTAATTCAAGGAGACATATATTAACACTCTGATGCACATATGTAAAAAATTAGGCTAAACCACATGAGACCATCCCTGTGGGGGTGTGTGTGTATGTGTGTGTGTGAATAATCTCTAATATTATTATGATCATCAGGTGGGGAAATTATGGGGAAAATTGTGAAAAATACTGAAATGGGTAAGGGAAGATTAATGAATGACCTTTCAAAGGAACACTAAGTATTGTTTAGTGTATGCCTCCAGGTTATCTGCAAGTCTGCCCCTTTCTTTATCTCTAACTAAGCTGTTATACAACTCAGCAAATTATTAAAAAATGATGTAAGTTTTTACATGTAAATTATTCTTATCCATAGAGATGTAAATGAATTTCGTCCCACAGAAGTACAATTTCACCACCATCACCCCCATTCCAAAGAAGAACCTATTGGTAGCTATTAGCAAATTCATTTCACAGTTCTTGATTGCCTCTAATTTTTATTTTACATATTACTGGTTTCCTTATTATTAATTAAATAAAATAGCTGACACATTTATTTTATATTTGTACAAGATCCATGATATTGCCTCTTTTAAAAAATTATCCTTCAACATAAGCATGTTACAAATCATTTTATTTTAAATTTTATTTCAAACTTGCTATTAGGAAGCGCTTTCTAAAAGAACCAGTTCAAAGACTTGTGTCGTGTTAGTGATATTTCATAGGATTAAAATTTTTTTAAAAAGAGTGGTTAGATACTCATTGTGAGACTAGATACAGAAGACCTAATTAAACATCATTAAACTCCTCGTAAAGATGGTTAAAAGTTGTTAGGGTACTTCCATGATTGACAATCAGGAGGGGTTTCCCAGAAGAGGTTCTTAAAATCTATTGGTAAAATTGCTTAAAATTTCATCAGAAATGTTAATTACTTTCCAAAAAAGGTTAGTGGACTACCTTGCTCCAGACTGTTTAGGAATGATTTTTTTTCACATCCTGAACATTTTTAGAAGAACCTGAAATTTGCTTCATTCCTAGGTTTAATTAATTACATTTAAAAGAGCTAAGTACTTTAAAGGAGTGTTGCTTAATAAAGTCATCACTTGCCTAGTCAGGCATCTGAAGTACTTAGAAGGAAAATCAAACACATTAAATTTATTAAATGCAATTTAAATGTTTCATAATAGAGGCACCTGAGTGGCTCAGTTGGTTAAGTGTCTGTCTTTGGCTCAGGTCATGATCCCAGAGTCCTGCTCGGTAGGGAGCCTGCTTCTCCTTCCTCTCTCTGTCTGCCGCTCCCTCTACTTGTGCTTGCTCTCTTTCTCTCTGTTAAATAAATAAAATCTTAAAAAAAAAATGTTTCATAATACGTAATTAAACTTGTAAATGAGGTTTGTTGTACAAGCAAGTTTAATCTTTTCAACTGGATTAAATGATCATAAATCAAATGTCTTCGAAAATACAGTTATTTTATTTTACATAAAACTATTAAATTTAGAAATTTTAATAAGTAAATTGTAAGTTAAACAAGAAGTTTTAGGAATATTTAGAGTATTTTTACAATATATTAAGTATAAATATTTTTTAAATATATAATCCTTTTCACAATCAAAAGCCAACACTCAAATCGACAGTCCAAGGCTGAAGCGCACTGCATAACAGAAGTCCTGATTTTCATTAATAAAAATGAAATTTAAAAAAATTAAAATTAAAATTAAATTAAAAAGAAGTGTTTCCCTTGTCGTAGGAAAGTTGTATTGATTTTTGAAACTTCTGTTTCAGTTATATGTGTTTGTGCCTATTATTGATCACAATATAAAATTTATTTTTTACTGAGGATACAGTCAGAAAACTTTGAAAGTCACTGATACAGACACACCAGTACCTCCAAGTAGCTCAAATTCCCTATCAACTGTTTTTCTTTAATTCTTCAGCCATTAATAATTCCTTAACCTAGCACTTAAAACCACTGGCTCCCTACTAAACAATCTAAGACATCAAATGCAGGACACACTGTATTTCTTCATGTATTTGCTCATTTCCTACCTGTTGTGTATTGGTTTGATATGATTTCAAATCCACTTGTTTATGACCTAAGTGAAGTTTTTTTAATGCATTTGATTATGACAAAGACTGTTCTCATGAATAAAAACTCAGTTGCTCAGCTGTCGACATGCCCCACTGGGACTTATCAAAAAACATAAAGAAACAACTATGTCAAGGGGACATTTACACTATAAACACCCAACGTTTGTAAGGATTATCTGAGAGTGTTCTGTCTGGGCAAGGGGTGACTCTTTGCTGATCTAAATAGCTCTCCAAAGACTTTGGGGCTATTAGCTCCTGCCACAGTAAAGGCAACTCTTACCAGCAGTAGTGAAGAGTGAAGTGGCCCTGCAAAGGAGACCCTGTGGCCTGTCAGTACCAGCACCAGCGATCCCTAGCAACATGCTCTAGCAACAGAGGACTTTTATTTTGGGGCTGGCAGCTGGCAGTTCTCCCCTGGTTAAGCCATCACTCCTTAGTATCAACTTCTACCTATAAAGGTATATACTTCAGCTAAATTTTGACTATTTTCCTTTTATCTCCACTTGCCTGGAACAACAGTGTAATAAATCTATAATTTCTTTGGAGTATGTTATATCTCTATGAGCTTATTAAGAGACATTATCCTATATGCTCTTGGCTTGTGGAATTCCTGCAGTGAACCTGTGTTTAAATAAATTTCTGGCAAAGGCATAGTCAGTCTCTGAGCATTAATTTGTCACCCAAAACAAAACACCATTCACTGCCTAACCCAATACAAATCCACTTATTCTGAGAACCCAAGCCTGTTCTTAGAATATCACCAAGGATCTTCTAGTGGTTGGTCTCTTTTTTTTTTCCCCCTAAGTAGGCTCCATGCCCAACATGGGACTTGAACTCATGACCTGAGATTGAGAGCTGCATGCTCTACTGACTAAGCCAGCCAGGAGTCCTGGTTTCCTTTCAATCTTATCTTACTCGGGTTCCAAGGCTTTAATCATTTCTTCCTTCTTGACATTCTTTCCTTCCAGGGCACCCATGGTACTGTTGTCATCAACCTCCTCTCTCTTTCCCTATCTATCCAACTCTTCTTTACCATCAAGGCTGAGTTTCAAACTTATTTCTCTTAAAGACTTTCAGAACATTCCACACCACACTAATCTTTCCTTTCTCTATAGTATTGCAGCTCCTAAATTTTATATCATATTATGTTAGTACATAGCTAATTATTTTCTCATTCTGTCTGTGGCAGAATTTTAAGACATAAAAATTCTTAGTTAATTGGGTCATAAGCATCTTATCACTAAGTCTCCTTAGCTGCTCATTTCAATCATATTTTAGAGTGGCTTGTCTTGATAGTACCCTAATTCCTAGGTTCTAACAGCATTTCCTAGAGTGGAAATGTTATCTCCATAATTTAAAAAAATTTTAAATGGTGAATTCCTACTCAATTTTCAGGATTAGTTTGTACTTCATTTCCTCAGTGAAGCCTTTCCTGACACTACTTTCCCTAAATCATTCATTACTTTCCTCCTCTATGTTGCCAGCATGAACATTTCTCACAATTATGAATCACACTGCACTATCCTTACTTGTTTTAATGTCTACTTTGCCCACTGAACTGTGGGCTATATGTGTGGTATATGTGTACTGTGGTATAAGTGTGCAGGGGTGAGTGTGTGTGTGTGTGTGTGCATCTACCTATCTGGTACGAGATGCTTGTGTAGTGTCTGTGGTATGTATGTGTGTGGTGTGAATATAAAAAGATTTTGGGGCACCTGAGTGACGCAGTCAGTTAAGCCTCCGACTCTTGGTTTTGGCTCAGGTCATGATCTCGGGCTCCGAGCTAGTCCTGGAGGCTGCTTGAGAGTCTCTCCCTTTCCCTCTGCCCCTCCCACTCATGCTCTCTCTCTCTCTAAAAAAATAAATCTTAAAAAAAAAAAAAGATTTTAAGTGCTTGCTTCAGCAGCACATATATGAAAATTGGAACAATACAGAGAAAATTAACATGGTCCCTGAGCAAGGATGACAGGTAAATTCGTGAAGCATTCCATATTTAAAAAAAAAAAAAGATTTAAAAAGATCTCTTGGAAAATAAATTAAGCTTACAGATGTTTTTGTAAATATGGGCTTCCTTATGATCCTTCTGGAGAACAAAACCATGAGGCAAATGATGTTGTATCTGTAAGTATGAATGTGTATATATATACAAAGTGTATCCTTGTAAACACTAATAATTCATACGTAGATGCAATTATAGCCAATATCATGTAAGGTATTTTTTTAGCTTCACATTTCAGAGAAATTCTAATTAAAGAATTAACTCTTTATTAATTTTTATTAATTTTATTAATTTATTTTTTAGTAATTTGTATTAAAGAAGTCCTCCTATAACACACACACACACACACACACACACACACACACACACATATACTGTTTATTATAAAAATTTGGTCTCCATATTTAACAGATTCATCATAGATGGTGTTTACCTGGTATGGTAGGTTGAACAGTACCCCTAAAGGTTAATGTCCATCAGAACCTCAGAATATGATTTTATTTAGAAATAGAGTCTTTGCAGATGTAATTAGGGAAGAGATCCAGATGAGATCGTACTGAATTTGGGTGGGCCCTAAATTCACTTAGTGTCCCTAAAACAGAAAAAAACCACCCAGGGATACATGAAAGGAAAGTCATGTGAAGATAGAGGCTGAGATCAGAATTATGCTGCCACAAGCCAAGAAATGCTAGGAACCACCACAAACTAGAAGAGGCAAAGAGGAATTCTCCCCTAGAGCCTTTGGTGGCAGGACAGCTCTGCTGATACCTGCCCTCCAGAATTGTGAGAGAATAAACTTTTCTTGTTTTAAGACACCAAGTATGTAGTGACCTGTTTGAGCAATCCTAGGAAACAAATAACACCACTTATCAATTATTCCTTACCCTTACTTAGATAATAAGTACCTCTTGTATATGCTTTAGTGAAATAATCATTTTGCCTTCTGAAGCTTTCCTTTCATTCATACTTATCTTTAAAAATAAAACAAATTCAGAAATCAAATGAGAAAATGCCTGAAACTTAACAGGATTTTCATTTGACTCCCAAACAGTCCGAAGAGAAGCAAAAAACACTATGTGTATTATATCCAATATCAATAAAATATATTTCACAAACTTGAACTAGGAGTTTTAATTTGTGCTTTAGCAGTAATTTTCTTTTTAATTTTTTCCAAATCATGTATTTCCAGAATTCAATTGAGTTATTAAATTTATTGTTTATTACTTCAAAGTTGTCATCTATATTTTGAAGTTTTTCAAAACTATTCAAACTGAATCTCTTTCACTTTTGCCTCTTCAATTACCTTTAGCCTATTAGCCTTTAATTGCTCTCAACTTCCCCTGAAAATTAGAAAAATCTAGCTTTTAAAAAAATATCTAGGCCTTGCCCCTATGCCTAGAGCATCTGATTTAATTATTTAAAATGTAGCCTAGCAGCAATATATTTTGCAAATATATTTAAACTTTTTTTTTGAACTCTCTACAATTCATTCCCATGGACACCTGATGTTGTGGGCCACTACTTTAAAGTGAACATGCATGCCAACTGCTAATCTTAGAGGCTAAATTATTTGCTTTTTTCATACCATGTACTTACTATTTATCAGCAGAATTTTATAAAAACTGTTCATCAATGGTAGACAAGGATTTCACACCAGTAAGACTTTTTAGAAATAAAATAAATTGTTGAAAACTCCATATAATCATCACCATAAAATCACCAAGTAGAAAGGAACCTAATGGAAAAGGATAGAGAGTCCAGAATAAAACACATGTGTAGATGGTCAATTAACTTATGACAAAGGAGCCAAGAATATACAATGGGGAAATCAATAAACTGGATAGCCACATGCAGAAGAATAAAACTGAGTCTCTTTCTTATACCATACACAAAAATAAACTCAAAATGGATTAAAGACTTGAATTTAAGACCTGAAACCAAAGGATCTCTAGAAGGAAACATGGGAGAGTAAGCTCCTTGACACTGGTCTTCACAATGTTTTTTGTTTTTGTTTTTGTTTTATTTGATACCAAAAACAAAGGCAAAAAAAAAAAAAGCAAAAATAAACAGGTAGTCAAACATACATCAAACTAAAAAGCTTCTGCATAGCAAAGGAAATTATCAGCAAAATAAAAAGACAACATATGGAATGGAAGAAAATATTGGCAAACCACCTATCCAATAAGGGGTTAATATCCAAAATATAAACGAAACTCATACAATTCAATAGCAGAAAAACAAAGAACCTAATTTAAAAAATGGACAAAGAACCTGAATAGATGTTTTCCAGAGAAAATATACAAATGGCCAAGAGGCTCATGAAAAAGTGTTCAACATCACTAACCATCAGGGAAATGCAAATCAAAATCAATGAGATATCACCTCACAGCTCTTAGAATGGCTATTAACAAAAACACAAGAGATAACAAATGCTGGCAAGGACTTAGAGAACAGAGAACCAGCACGCACCGTTGGTGGGAATGTAAACTGGTGCAGCCAGTGTGGAAGACAAAACGGGAGTTCCTCAAAAAGATAAAAATAGAACTACCATAAGATCCAGCAATTCCAGTTCTGAGATACATATCCAAAGGAAATAAAATTATAATCTTGAAAAGATATCTGCACTCCCATGTTCACTGCAGAATTATTCACAATAGCCAAGATATGGAAACAACTTAAGTGTCTGTCAATGGATGAATGGATGGATAGATAAAGAAGATGTGAGGTAATAGATATAGATGATATAGATATAGATGTATAGATACAGATATAATTCAGCCTTAAAGAAGAAGGTAACCCTGCCATTTGCCACAACATGGAGAAACCTGGAGGGCATTATGCTAAGTGAAATAAGCCAGAAAGAGAAAGACAAATACTACATGGTATCACTTACATGTGAAATTTAAAAAAAAAAAAGGCAAACTCAGAAACAGAGTCAACTGGTGATTGCTGGGAGGTAGGGAAAATAGGGAGAGGTTGGTAAGGGGTACAAACTTTCAGTTATAAGATAAATAAAATGAGAATGTAATGGATAATATGGTGACTATAGTTGTTAACACTGTATTGTAAAATTGTAATTTGATAAGAAAGTAGAACTTTAATGTTCTAACCAAAAAAAAAAAAAAAAAGTAAATATGTGAGATGATAGATGTGTTTCCTAACTCAATGGGGGGGAATTTTTTCACAGTATATATATATATTAAATCATGTTGTACACTTTAAATACCTTACAATTTTAGTTGTAAATTATATCTTGATAAAGGTGAAAAAAGGGAAAAAAGGGACGAAATCAGTCATGAACATCAACCCTTTCAACCTGTTCAACCTGTAGATAAGATATTCCAGTTCTGGGAGTTTAAAGAATCTGTCCAAAATTTAACAGCTAGAAAGCAGCAGCATGAGACATTAAACTGGTTTTCTGATTACCTATCTAGTATGTATAGAAAGTTATAATGGTTGAAAAAGACCTACACTTGTCTTCATAAAAATGAGGAAACAGAGAGGAAGGAGTGTTTCACAGACTGGTAAATAAATTTTTTCGATGCTTTTTAAGTGTCACTGAGTTTTTGTGAGAACTATTTCCTGGGTCAAAGACAAAATAATAAAAAGTCTCCCTGTTATTTTTTGTTTTTTGGGGTTTTTTTTTAAAGAATGACAGAAAAAAAAAAGAATGACTGCAAATATTCAAGATTTGTATGAGAGTAAATGGGTTTTAACCCTATTAAATTTAAACTACATTTTCAATATGGCAAATTAGCACAGCCTGCTGACTCTGTCAACCAGAATCAACCCTGGAGAAACTATAAAAGAGGAAAACTATAAAAGAGGAAAACTATAAAAGAGGATTCCAGGTATTAACGGCAATTATAACTGTGGGAGACATCCATGCAGAAATGGAAGACTCTGTCTTGAACAGCTGTTGGAGGGGATAGTGGATGCAGCCTAGGGCAGAGGAGCAGAAAACACTGCAGTGAGAAGGTAGGTTGAAGAAAAATGTTTAGGCTGTATTCTTGCCCATCCCCAGAATTGTCTTAGGATAGTTACTATTTGCCCCTTCATTGCAGAATTCAACTAACAATAGCCCAACTCTTGGGTGTCTATGTATACATGATAGTGTCAACACAAGGTAAAACCCTGCTGAAGGCTGTGATTGAAGAAGGGCTGGAGCTGATTAGAGACTTGTGGCATGTTCTCCACTCCTCCATCAATAAGCTCAAGGCTGGGGAATGACAACCAGTGAGACAGTTCTTCCTGAAATGTATTTCAAAGAGAAAATTCTAAAAAGCTGCCAGAGTAAAAGAGCTTATCACCTACAAAAAAAAAAAAAAAAAAAAAAAGATCTAATTGTCCTCAGACATCTCAGCGCCTATAATGAATGCTAATCAATGAAGTAATATTTTTACAGCATTGAAGGAAAAGACCTTCAAAAAGCAAAATTAAATTTTTATATTTAATATATTTTAATTTTATATATTTTATAAAAAATATATATATTAATACATTTAATATATATTTTAATTTTGCTCTACAGCAAAATTTAAATTTGAGGGTATAATAAAAACATTTTTAGGCATATGGTGTCTCAGAAGGTCTGCCACACAGAAATCCATGTTTAAATACTACTTGCAAAAAAACAAGAAAGAAAGAAAAAGAGAGAAAAAGGGAGAGAGGGGAAAAAAGGAGGAAGGTAGGATATGATATAATATAATATAATATAATATAATATAATATAATATAATATAATATAATTCAGTATATACTCAAAGGGCATGAAAAGTAAGAGTAATTATATATCTTGGCAAAGTTTCTTTTTGTCTAAAAATTAAATTTAAAAAATTTAAACCAGGAAAAGATAAAGTGTATCTATCACCATAACTAATATTCTACACAATATTACTATAATAGGCATGGAGAGAGAGACAAAAAAAAAAAAGGATATAAGAGTATATTAAAGTACTTGTCTTATTAAGAGTAAAAATGTCTATATTAATAAGATAAATTAGTTGGGGTAAACAAACTTCAGTACCAGTCTTAAGGGCAACAGGCATTACAAAGGCAACCAACATGAAAATAAAATAGAATATATAACTTTAAGCCAAAAGAAACAAATATGATCTATGTAATGGAAAATAAGAAAAGCAGAGGGGAAAGGCATAGTAAGTAGAAAAATATGCAATGATACTGAGCAATAAATCCTAGCAGAACTATATAACATGATACCTACAAATAGCATAAATATATTAATTAAAATGATAGAGACTCAAAATTAATTTTTTAAAAAAGCCAACAAAATGTCCAGTAGAGCACACTTAAAACAAAAAAGGATTAAAACAAAGATTAAATATGAGGTAAATATGAAACAAAAGGAATCTAGGCTAAGGTGACAAGGTGACAAATATTATTTAGACCAAAAGTTATACATAGTGTTAAAAAGGAGACAGCAGGCCCAAAATGGAGTCACTTCTGCTAAACTCCATGTCAGCAAACCAAGACTTAATACCTAATCTAATTGCAGTTTCAACCACCCAAGAATGAAAGCTTTAACCAATCAATCTGGAATTACCTGATCAGCATTAATGAGTTAATCCACCCAGCAGGCCCTTTCATTCCCCTTGGGAAGGTGACCTTGCCTGAAACAATGCATTCTTTACTAATAATCCTCTTTCTGCCCCTTCTCTGCCTTTAAAAACCTTTTCTTTTCTACAGGGCAATGGAGCTCCCTTCTACTGGTAGATGGGATGCTGCCTGATTCACAAATCACTGAATAAAGCCAACGTGACCTTTAAACATACTCGGTTGAATTTCTCTTAACAATAAATACATACATGTATGTGTAAATACACATATGTACATTTTTATTTATTGTATATATGCATGTAAATATGAATGTGTATACATATATATAAAATGAGAAAAGAAGACCATAATATACTGGCAAAGAAAACAACAGAAAAAGACGTATTTATCATAAATGTAAATGTACCTAACAAGACATACTCAGAATTAGGGGGTAGCTGAGTTGATGAGAATAGGACAGAATCACTTGAATTTGGGATATATTTTGAAGACAGAACTGAGAGGACATGCTAATGGACTAGCTTTGGGGAATGAAGGGGAAAAAAGAATGAAGAATTTGTTGAGAAGGGGAAAGTAAGGGGAAGAGCCAATTGGCAGGTGTGGTGGGTGGTGGAATTCAGTGCTCAGTTTTGGAGTTGTTAAGTTTGAGATGCTCATTTGATATCCTATTTGAGGCAACAAGAAGGCAGTTGGATATACAACTCTATAGTTTATAGAGCGTGCAGGAATGTAAATAGAAATTTGGGAATCATCACAAATAGACAGCATTTAAACTAATGAGTCTAGATTAGATTGCATAAATAGAGCAAACATAAAGAAGACAGTGGGCTAAGGACTGAACCCTGAACACCCTACTATGTATAGATCAAGCAGAGAATGCCATGCAAGCAAAGGAGACTAAAGAAAAGCCAGTAATGTCTGAAGAAACCGGGACGGTATGTTTTAGAAGTCAAGTACAGTAAGTTTCAAGAAGAGAGTAATCAGCTGAGTCAAATATTGCTGAGAATGTGAGTAACATAAAGGGGAGGAAATTAGCCATCAAATTTGTCAAAAAGGGGCTAGTGGTTGACCTCAATAGGAGCACTTTCAATGAAATAGTAGAGAAATCAATATCTTGTAGGCTGGTTGAGTGTGAGGCTTATCACTTCTAGATAAATCAAAATCAGTTTTTGAACCAGTAAAGCTGAATGAGGTGATCTATTGGGATGCTGCCACCTGGTGACACCTCACTGAGAAAATCAGTTGCCAACCTTTATGTATCCTTCTGTCATGTTTTGATGACTTAGAGTATAAATAGAAGTTTTAATAAAATACTTTAATTGCGCCATGAGACTCTATGTTGACAATAAACTAATGGTTAATTCCTTTGTCAAGTGAAGAATCTGCTTAAAAACCAATTGAACTTTTTTAAATAAAAAAATCTTAAATATATCATTCTTATATCACTTTCATGAAGGATGCATTTGGAGAGCAAAAAATGCAGCCCAAATCACAGGACAGTTGTGCAGAAATTCCAGGTGTGTAATAGAGAGCAGAGAAAAAAAACGGAAGATTTAAGAGCAGAGAAAGTTTACTCTCAAACTCCAAGAAATGGCTTATCTAGGATTGAAAACCTATAGAAATGTGATCACAAAGAATGATACATCCTTCTTTCTAGAGTGCTGAATCAAGTGTGTAGGGAAATAGGAATGCTCTATAATCAATAAAGGCCCTTCTTCTCTCTCTAGGACCCTTGAGCCAAAATTGGGGGTGGGGGGTAGAAAAAGCAAATAAGGAAAAAATATCTAACTTATAGTCATAATTTTTGGTCCTCCTCCATCAGCTTCCGTAGCTCCATACCTCATCCTTTATTCTTCAAAATCCTAATGTACATACTTTTTTCACCTTTTTTTTCACCATTTCTAACCTGACACACCTGTGGAAAAAGTCTAAGAAAGCCTCCCAATTTGACCAGTATGAGAGAAAAGATGGATAAAATTCAGTAATAATGAAAACAAATCAAAAAGAACTTTGCCTGTATGAAGACTTCTAGTATATCTCCTGTCTCTCCTCCACTACTTTAAAATAGTCGTTTTCTCCATAGTTTCATAAGTACCACAGAAATGACTAATATTTCAAAGTGAAAGTTGGGTAAGAAAAGCAAGAAAATACAGGTGATTCTGAAAAACAGTGGAGCAACTGGAAAATAAAATACTAGTTAAATTAATTTAAAGATGTGAGATTTGTGTCATATTCTGCATTCCTACTACTTCTTTAGACCATATTTTCATGACCTCACACTTGGATTATTATGAAATCCTGTGTGTGCTTGTGTGAATCTATGTGCTAATATCCAATTCTCTTCCTCCACATAGTTTCTCTTTCTCTACATATGTTACCAAATCAGCCTTAGCAGTACCAATATGCTGCTTGACTCATACCAATCCCCAGTGAAAACTTTGCAATTCTCTTTAACCGAACACAAGAAGCAAGACAGTCTGTCGCCATTTACAATGGGCAGAGAGTCCAGTGTTCAAACAACTTTCTCCTTGTTCAATTCATTTCACAAACTGGCTCCATATCTTACCATCCTAATCTTATTTCTCATCATTTCCAAATGGATAATCACATCTCTAAGGCCTGTCCCTTCCCAACTCCACACTTTCATTCCTGACTTTTTAGAATATAGTTACATTTCAAGAAGATGAATAAATTTGACAACACATATTTGCTTAGCATTTTCTATATACCAAGGATACAGTTCAGAATGGGAGAGTAATATAACATGGAAATACCAAGGTTTTTTCCCTGAAAACAACAGATTTTCTCAAAAACAGTGATTTGGGGAGCTCGCTAATCAATGAGGTAAAGTCCATGCTGACAAGTGCATATTCATAGTTACTCTAGATAGCACTGGAGAAGATTCTGCCCAATTAAAAATAAGACCTAAAATTCAGAGATCCTGGGATGAGAGAACACATTGGTATAGTGAACTGGTGAGCAAATACTCTGGCTTTGTGCTTATTCTACCATTAACTACCTGTGTTACCTTAGGCAGTCTCTTAAACCCCCGAGTCTTTACACTCAGCTATAAAAAAAAAAGAAAAAAGTATTGATCTGATTGATTCAAAGGTCTTTTCTAACCCTGAATTTTTATGACTTTAACAGGTATTTCCAGCACTCTAGAAGTTTACAAAGCAAATGGAGTAATTCTAACTTCATCTTAATTATTCACATATGGCAAACTATCATAGCATGTATTCATGTATTTAATAAAGATATTAGGTGTCGACCATACAGCAAGTACATGGTAGATCCAGGGAATGCAAAGATAAGTCATTGCTCTTGAGATCATAACTGAAATTACATGTCAAACAAATAATTCAAAATATTCCATACACACTATTTCAGGGTGCTATACCAGTTGCTGTAATAACCTAGAGGGAAAGCAACTAACTTTGAGGGAAGGAAGGGGGGAGGCTGGTCAGGAAGTCCTTGAAGAAAAGACTTGAGATGAACCTGGAGTTCTCTTGATTGATCAGAATTCCCCACCAGAGACACAACTTCCGTTCATAGCCCATTAGGTTTGGTGATATGGCATTGATAGATGCCTGGATATCCAAGGGGTTTCTCTGAATCATTAAAAACAAAGAAACAAAAACAAAAGCAAAAACAAACAAAAACCTCACCATTTAAAACAAAGCATACAACAAGCCCTATATTTTGTCTTGGTTTTTTTTGGGGGGGGGGAATAAATCTTTGCTTGTTCTTTATTAATTTATGTGGTCTGGAATCAAGCTATTTTGAAAATGAAGTTAGAAAAACTCATTCACAGAAAGGCATTGTTCATCTTGACATTTTATTCAGCTTTTATAACTTTTGTTTGCAACTGAGTGGCTCAACTGAATCATAAGTTATAAGCTTTTCACAATGATAATACACCTAAAACTCAAGAAAGAAAAAGTCATAATAAAGCTCTCAGAATTTTGCAATTTTATAAGAACTTTTTATCAGTATCCAAAGTATAGATCTTTGCATCTCCAAAGCTCATCACAATGCCTAATACATATTTGATATCCCACAAATATTTGTTAAACTTACATTTAATAACTCTAAGTGAATAAAGACTAAGATAAAGAATATAACATAAAGAATAAGTATAAAGAGTAAGTGAATAAAGAAGTGAATGAAAAAGTGGATGAATATTAGAGACATTGCCTGAAGAAGATACCAAAAGAGAGCTAACCAAGACTATTTTAAAATACAAATATTTTGACCACAAATTCTTTTAAATTTCTCTCATCAAGATGTGGAGTCTACTTCCCGACCCCTGGATCAGGGCTGGCCTTTGATTTTCTTTAACCAATTGAACGTGACAAAGTAATGCCATGTGACTTCTAAGCGTTGGACCCAAACTTTAGAATTCTTTTCTCACCCTCTTGAATATTTGCATTGACCATATATACAAAAAACAAACAAACAAACAAAAACCCAGGTTATCCTGCAAAAGAAGACTTAAAACTTGGGGCGCCTGGGTGGCACAGCGGTTAAGCGTCTGCCTTCGGCTCAGGGCGTGATCCCGGCGTTATGGGATCGAGCCCCACATCAGGCTCCTCCACTAGGAGCCTGCTTCTTCCTCTCCCACTCCCCCTGCTTGTGTTCCCTCTCTCGCTGGCTGTCTCTATCTCTGTCGAATAAATAAATAAAATCTTTAAAAAAAAAAAAAAAAAAAAAAACTAAAAAAGCCCTCAGCCAACAGTCCGAGTTAAAAGCCACACGTACTGGGAGTCCAAGGGAACAGCCAGATTATTGCAGCCACATCAGTGACCCCAAGAAAGACTAGCAGAAGAGCCACCCAGCTGAACCTAGTCAAACTGCAAAACCAAGAGTAAATAAATGGGTTGTTGTATTAAACCACAAAGTGTGGGGTGCTTTATTACATAGCAATAAATAATTGCTATGGAAATTGGTACCTAGAAGTAGGCCTCTGACTTAATAAAAAACGTAAACATGCATCATTATATTTGGGACCATGTGGTGAGCAAAGGCTGGAAACACAGCAAGGATGGCTGGGGGAATGGTAAACAAACTGTTGTTAGGCCTCAGAGGTGGTGATGATTGTTACTGGAGTCTGGAAAAATGGAATCTCATGATAAGTAATGGAGGAATAATTGACAACACTGTTAGCTGAAGTAATTTGAAAGCCAGATAATGTACCTAATGAACTTGTGGATACAGCTAATGAGCTAGTGAGAGTGTTGAAAGAGTCAACTGCCTTCCTTGAGCTGTGTATGATAAAGTACCAGAACAGGGAGATCACAAAGAAATAATTAATCAGTTTGCAAACAGTATACAGGAAATATAGAGGGCCCTGGACTTGCTGGGCTGCAATGTAAAACTGCTTCTCAACCCAATCTCTCCAGCAAAAAATTTTTAAAGAAATGTCCTCAGAGTAAAGATCAACTGAAGGATGTGATTGTAAGACCTTTATTAAGATCTCAAAAGATTTAAGATGGTGCTCAGTAAACTCTCAATTAGGCAAATGGCTCCTAAGAATCTTAAGGGTGTTTTCCTGCAGCTTATGAAGATGCTTCATCTAAAAAGAGGTCTTTCTCAAGTTATGGATGTGGCTTGGACTGAGACTTAGACTGTGCAAATTAAAAAAAGGCCTCCAACTTCCTACAGTGGTAGACACTGTATTGTGCCATCTAGATTCCCTTCCAAAAATGAAGGATTTATTATCCAACTTTTAGTTATTCTGGCAGACAGCCCTGAGCCACAGCACCCTCTGAGAACTGTCACAGCTAAAGAAAGCCAGTTTGGTCAAAGTCATGGCTCTGTTCTAGGAGTCTTATATCCAATAATTGACAAATTGTGCATATAAAGTTCCAGCCCTTTTCCCCAACTCATTCCATCTTTATAATCCCCCATCTGGTCAGCTGAGGCCTCCATTCAGACTTCATTACAGGAGCTCAACATTTTATTCTGCCTCATCCTGCTTTCTTCCATCCACATCCATCCACAGGCATTGCTACCACAAACATTCCTAATAAACCTCCCACACACTAATTCCATCTAAGAATCTACTTCCTGGAGAAGCCAACCTGCAGCAAAGGAGGGAACGCAGACAGTGATGCAGACGCTCCTGGCAGATATAAAGGTAGGGCTGTGTTGTTGTGTTTTTTTTTTTCCCCCTTAATTGAAAAAAATGTCGCTTGTGACTCCTGACTTAAAGGAAGAACAAGACAGCCTGGTAGATGCTGGTGGGTGGGCACCGTGGGGGATGGCAAAGGGTCCCTCCCCTCTGGCCTCTGGGCCATGTTACCAAGTAAGACACTGAGACCACAAGTTCTAGCTGAAAGTGAGGACAATATAAGATAGATAATAAAGGGGGCAGAGGATGAGACTCAGTTGCAAGACCAGCTATAGTGGAGGTTGTAGTTCATCCCAGTAATCTTTCTAAGTTTTGGCTACCAGAATCCCATTGAAACCACTGTCAAAAGAAGTGGTTTTGAGAAGAAAGTGATCTGAGAAGTATAAGGAGTAGACTGTGGGGTGGATTCTGTGATGCAGCACTCAGATGCCCCTTTAGGAATGAAGAACTCATTATCCCAACCTCTGGGAGAGCTACCAGTAGACAATCCTGAGTCATCAACTTCCTTCTCCACTTTAGCTAATGAAAACATCCTTATCCAAAGCTACAGCTACTTTCAGGGTGGCCTACATATAATAACTGATCAATATAATAGTTTAAAGTCCCAGCCCTCTAGCCCCAACTTGGTACAGCTTTGAGGAGTCATCCCACCTTAGAATACTCCAGAGGGACAGTAGAGGCTTCCACTGAGACTGCATCACAGCTCTAATCACCCCTGCCCAACCCTTCTCCCCCCTTCCCTTCCCTTCAGTAGGTGTTGATCCCCAAAATACTCTCCAATAAACCACTTGCATACTAACTTCCATCAAGGAGTGTGTTTCCTCATAGAGTCAACCTGGTGGCAGACAGGACACAGTCTGAAAATGCTACTGAGCTGCAAACACCTGTCATTTCTTATGGAAAATATCCCATTCTATCCCAGACCGGGTGTACTTCAGCACTAAGCACCTGGAATTAGCACGGACCCCGTAAGTTAAGGGCTCAGTCTTCCGCAAGACTGCTTTCACTTCCAATGTTAGCTACAAGTTGAGGGGGTCCCCAGGACACCCACACTTCTCACCAATTGGCTACAAATCCAAGGGTTCCCACAACCCTCATGTTCAATAATTCACTACTATGGAACTCAGGAAAGCACTATACTTACCATTATAGTTTTATAAAAAAGTAAAACACTCAGACTCCTCCCAAACTTGTAGTCAAAAACACTTAAATTTTATATTCTAAAATGTCATTGTGCTTCCTACAGTACATTTTGTCCCTTTCAGTTTCAGAAAAGAGTTTGGCAAAAGTATGGGCATTTTAGAAATTAATTTTAATTTGAATAGTAAAATTAAAAGGTCATGTTTCCATTTGTTTATTTGCTTACACACTCCCATGTTAAATTGTCCTTCCTACTTTCAAATTAGGCACGATCGTATCTTTCTGGAACATGAAAATTTTTTATATTAGGTTCCACATCAATCTTTTAAACTTATTGACATCAGTGAAAATGAGTATAAGAACTTCTATACCAGGATGCCTGAGTGGCTCAATTGGTTAAGCGTCTGCCTTTGGCTCAGGTCATGATCCCTAGGTCCTGGGATTGAGTCTCCCATCAGGCTCCTTGCTCAGCAAGAAGTCTGCTTCTCCCTCTGCCTGTTGCTCCCCTTGCTTGTGTGCTCTCTCATTCTCTCTCTCTGACAAATAAATAAAATCTTGAAAAAAAAAAAAAAGAACTTCTATACCTTTCTTGATTTGTGTTTTTAAATATTTTTGGTGAGATCACCTATGATACTTCCTCCAGGAAATATCTTTCACATTCATTTATTCCTTCAATGATTTTTTAATTAATCATTCAACATGCATTTATTAGGCATTTAATATACACTAGGTATTCGGGGGCCATGGTGGATGAAAAGATCTGAAATTTTCCCTAATTTGGAAACTGTTACAATTATAAAGTTCTAAGAGTCTCACTACAACTTCTTGCATTTAAAGAAGTAATGATTTAGCATTATGAATAACTTACAACTTATTATTCATTCAAAGTAGTAAGTTGCAAACAAATGCTTTTTTCCCCTATCATTACCTAGGTTATGTCTCCCTAGCATTATTTTATAATAACAGTTTCCATCTAACAATCTGAGCTTCTTTTGGTATCATTTAGGATTGTGTTCACCTTTAAACTAAAAGCTTGACTTATAGTTTTTTAAACCATAGGAACTCATTTAACTCATGCAACAGAAACTCTGGGGGTAGGGGATCTAAAAGCCCAATGGTGTTATCAGGCAAACATACTCCTTCCATCTCCTGTGCCAGCATCCTAGGCAGGGAGTTTTCCTGGTCTTGCATGCAAGACAGCTGCTGCACCTGTAAGCACCTGCTAGGAACCACCTCATCTAGAAAGAAAAGGGAGAAAAATACTTCTACTTCATTTACCACAACTATGTCACATGGCTCACTGTAGCTTCAAGGGAGACTAAAGCACATGAATCTTTAAGATTTTCAAGCACTCCGTAGAAGAAAAAACGGAGGGGATTACAAAAGAATTTGGTGTTTTGGTGTAGCCAATCTATTACAACTGCCACACTCTTCTACAGAAGTTATTCTCAATAGATATCATCCCTCCACAACCCCTCCTCACCCCAAATCAGAATCACTTTAGTGTCATATTTCTCAGGTTGGTTGAAGTGAGAAAAGTTTGAGAGACATATATTATTCTGGAGAGAACGGAAAACCTAACTTCCACTTTTTGGCTTTTGAAATATAGATTGAATATCTGATTTTTAATGTTGGATGTTTGGAGACCTTCAAGTCACCCCTCTGTGTTCTAAATTATAAAGTACTCTTACAAAGAACTTATAACAATAGAATCCATTTTATTCGACCAAGACAAAAGCACAATCACTTTAAAATTCAGGTCTATTAATAGCTGGATTTGAGAACATGGACTGGACTTGAGACCTAAGTCGGCATCCTACTAACACGCTGAGTCTGGTCCTTAAGACCTACTCTTAGAAGCAGAATCGCAGAGTAGACTTTGCTAGATGGTACAACTCTATGGGGCTCCAGTCACACACAAGACATAGGCAAAAGCCTTGTAAAGAGAGTGGCAAGCTCCTCTTTACACAGAGGAAAACTCTCTTTCAATTCTATCACATAGTCAGAAATGCAAGGAAAGTAACGAGAATAAAAGCATGAGATAACTTAGCTTAGGGGGCAGCCTATTTCCCTCTCTCCTTCAACTAACAAGGTGGAGAGAGGGATAGAAGCTTCCCCACCAACCTGTTCCCCTGGAGCAGGGGGTCAGCAAACCAGGACTCTAAGTCAAATTCATCCAGCCTTTTGTTTTTGTAAAGTTGTACTGGAAACAGCCATGTCCAGTCATTTACTTATTTTTCATGGCTGCTTTCATGCTACAATGACAGAGTTGAATAGTTGTGACAAAGACCATATGAACCACAAAACTGAAAATATTTACTAGCTAGCCCTTCACCAAAAAAGTTTGCTGATCTCTGCCCTAGAACAATTGATTTGGCAAGACATCTTAACCATGCTCACAGTAAAAAATTTTCTTTATTATAATGTGGTCCACTTCACAAAATATATGTGTGTACATATATATAGAGAGAGATGAAATATGAAACAAATGTTTCACGAGATAATACTTACCCCTTGTTATATGTGATATACTTTGATATTTTCTCCTCTATTATATATCATGTTTTTAAAACTGGTCACAACCCACTAAATCGACTTTGCAACCCACGAAATAACCCTTTAATGACCTACAAACTACACCTTCTCTGAGGCAGATATATAGGGAGAACACTATACTTGAATGCATAAGAAACACAGAAAAAATGATAAAAGTTGTTATTTGTTATTTATTAACTTTCTGTTAAAATATATTATTGCAGTAAGGGAAAAAACATATATTTAGATTTTCATGTGCTTAATATTCATTTATTCAACTAATATTTCAACAAATATTTACATAATACCTATGCTCCAAGTATTTAGTATGGGTATAAAAGTGAGCAAAAAAGACATGGAGCACAGACTTGAGTAGGGAAAACAGATTTGAAACAAATACTGATAAAAACACATAATCACCAACACATAATTACCAACCACAATATGAAGGAAAATCACTAAGTTCCAAAAGTCTACAATGTGAGAGGTAGATGGAAACATTCAGTTTTGGAGGTGAGACTTTGTCTAATTGGAATGGCTTTACTAGGGAAATGAAACTGGAGCTGATAACTTTAAAAATGAGAAGTTAATTAGACAAACAGAGTGAGAGAGGAGGAGAGCAGGTCCCAGAAGAGTCCACTTAAAAATCAACATTAATAATTACAATAGCTAGCATTATACAGTATCTATTGTATTTCTCTGAGTACTCTATACATAATAAGTCATAATTCTGCTAGAAAGAGGCAAATATGAAACCAGGAGCCATGGCCCTAAGAACTAAAATACCAAACTGCTAACTGAGGTCAAACAAGATGTTACTGGTATATTTGGAAGGCAGCCTTAGAGAATGAGAAAAACATGCACTACAGCTACACATATATTTAAATCTTTATCTGAGTGACCCTGGGCAAATTATTTCTCCAAGCCTCAGCTGCTTTAGTATAAAGTTAAATTTTATGAAGATTAAACTAGATAATACACTGTTGCCTGACATATGGTAAATATACAAACATTAACCCTTTCTTTCCATATTCTACTCACTCTCCAGACTCTGAGCTCCTTGAAGGCATATGACTAAATGTAAGTTCCTTATTCACTCAACATACAAATTGCCGGGGAAAAGCAAAAGGACAAAAAAAGGCATTCCTTCAAAATTCTGAGAGAAAATTATTTTCTACCCAAAAATGTTATACCCAACCCCTCTATGAAATAAGTATGGGAGCAGAAAAGATATTTAATGACATGCAAGGTCTCAACCATTTCACTCCAATGCACCATTTCTTAGGTTGTTACTGAAGAATGATCTCCACTAAAATGAAGATAAACTAAAAAGAAGGAAAAAAGCAGGACACAGAAAGGGACAGAGGTAAAGAGGACTCCCAACATGTTGGTGAAGGAGAGTCCCACCAGACCTACAGAGCTGTCAATCCCAGTTAGGGTCTAGTCTAACAAGGGCTCTGAAAGCACTGGCTTCAGAAAAAAACATAAAACTGACAAATCATCAATGTATTTTACTATATTGAGAAGCATTTCAAAGTTCTATGGGAAATTTGGAGGCTAAATTAATAAAAGAAACATAGAAAGAACAGAATAGAGAGCCCAGAAACAAATACATGATTATATGATCAATTAATCTACAACAAAGGAGGCAAGAATATACAATGGAGAAAAGACAGTCTCTTTAATAAATGGTGCTGGGAAAACTGGACAACTACATGTAAAAGAATGAAACCGGACCACTTTCTTACACACAAAAATAATCTCAAAATGGATTAAAGACCTAAACGGAGACCTGAAGCCATAAAAATCCTAGAAAGAAGACAGGCAGTAATTTCTCTGACATGAGCATAGCAACATTCTTCTAGATAGGTCTGCTAAGGAAAGAGAAACAAAAGCAAAAACAAACTGTTGGGACTACATCAAAACAAAAAGCTTTTGCACAGCAAGGGAAACCTTTAACAAAACAAAAGGGCAACCTACTGAATGAGAGAAGATATATTCAATAAGGGGTTGGTATTCAAAATATATAAAGAATTTACACAACTCAACACCAAAAAAGAAAAATCTATTAAAAATGGTCAGAGGACCTGAACAGACATTTTTCCAAAGAAGACATATAAATGGCCAACAGACACATGAAAAGATGCTCAAGACCACTAATCATCAGAGATATGCAAATCAAAACCACAATGAGATATCACCTTATACTTGTCAGAATGGCTGAAATAAAAAAGATAAGAAATAACAAGTATTGCAAGGATGTGGGGGGAAAAAAAGGCACCCTCATGCACTGTTGGTGGGAATGCAAACTGGTATAGCCACTGTGGAAAACAGTATTGAGGTTCCTCAAAAAATTAAAAATAGAAATACCATATAATCCAATAATTCCACTACTGGGTATTTATCCAAATATACCAAGAACACTAATTTGAAAAATTAAATACACCCCTATGTTTATTGCAGCATTATTTACAATAGCTAAAATATGGAAGCAACCTGAGTCCCTGGATAAACAAATGGGTAAGCAAGGTCACACACACACACACACACACACACACACACACACGTGCACATATATACTATGGAATATTACACAGCCATAAAAAAGGATGAGACCATACCATTTGCAACCACATGGAAAGACCTAGAGAGTATTATGCTAAGTGAAAATAGGTCAGAATGAGAAAGACAAATACCATATGATTTCACTCATGTGAAATCTTTAAAAAAAATGAATAAACAAACAAAAAGCAGAATAAGACCTGTGAGTACAAAGAACAAACTGATGACTGGCAGAGGGAAGAGGAGTGGGGGGTTGGGCAAAATGGGTGAAGGGGAGTAGGAGATATAAGCTTCCAGTTATGGAATGAACAAGTCACAGGAATAGAAGGTACAATATAAGAAATATAGTCAATGATTCTATAATAGCATTGCATGGTGACGGATAGTACCTACCTTTATGACGAGCACAGCATAATGTTTAAACTTGTCAAATCACTATGCTGTATACCTGAAACTAATGTAACACCATGTATCAACTACACTCAAAAAAATATATATATATAATTAAAAAGAGAATCAAAAAACAAAGCAAATTTTTAAAATGAAGCAATTGTTAACTCCATGAAAGGTAAAAATTGTACAAGAAAGAAAATAGAAACCTGGCTCAGCTATGAAAAATATTTACATATTTATAACTATATATATAAATATCATTCATTTAAACAAAAATTATGACATAGTTATATGGAAAGATAAGAGGGCAAAGGAATGTGTAGGTCTGTGGCTGGGTATGCAATGGGGGAAATGCACAGGGGGAATGCACAGGGGGAAATACAAGAGCTATATCTTCATCTTCCATTGTAGGAAGCCAACTGAAAGAAAGTCTAAAATTTAAAAATTATTATCTTATCATTGTCTAATTTCCATTTTTTTGTTTTTTAATGTTTTACAATAAATTATTTCTAAACTTTAAAAATAATAAAATTTAAAAATCAAGAGTAGTATATTAGAAATATGGTGGAAATAACAGAAGATAAAACTAAAATAGCATTGAAAGCAGTGGAGAAGAGAGTGGGGGTAGGAAGGATGGAGAAAAGAAGAGCTGTTCTTGTTATAAGCCTTTCAAGTTTTGTGTATTTGTGTGTGATAAATAAAAACTTAATGTAAAAATGATATTCAGTGAAATCTTGCCATTTGCTAAAACGTGGATGGAACTAGAGGATATTATGCTAAGCGAAGTAAGTCAGTCAGAGAAAGAGAAATACCATATGATTTCACTCATATGTGGAATTTAAGAGACAAAACAGATGAACATAGGGGAAGGGAAGGAAAAATAAAATAAGATGAAAACTGAGAGGGAGGCAAACCATAAGAGACTCTTAACTGTAGGAATCAAACTGAGAGTTGCTGGAGGGGAGGTGGGTGGGGGGATGTGGCAATTGAGTGATGGACATTAAGGAGGGCACTTGACGTAATGAGCACTGGGTGTTACATACAACTGATGAATCACTAAATTCTACCTCTGAAACTAATATATACATATGTATGTATGTATGTATGTATGTATGTATGTATGTACATGATATTCAAGGGGCATCTGGGTGGCTCAGTCAGTTCAGCATCTGACTTCAGCTCAGGTCATGATCCCAGGGTCCTGGGATCTAGTCCCACATCGGGCTCCCTACTCAGCGGGGAGTCTGCTTCTCCCTCTCCTACTGCTCCTCCCAGTGTTTGTTCTCTCTCTCTCTCAAAAAATAAATAAAATCTTTTTAAAAACTGATATTCAGGGGCGCCTGGGTGGCACAGCGGTTAAGCGTCTGCCTTCGGCTCAGGGCATGATCCCGGCGTTATGGGATCGAGCCCCACATCAGGCTCCTCCGCTATGAGCCTGCTTCTTCCTCTCCCACTCCCCCTGCTTGTGTTCCCTCTCTCGCTGGCTGTCTCTATCCTGTCGAATAAATAAGTAAAATCTTTAAAAAAAAATAAAAATAAAAAAATAAAAAATAAATAAAAACTGATATTCAAATTAAATGCATGTAGAACCCCTGAAGTACCTCTGCAGACTTCCACAATAAGTGTTTTAAAATTATTTAGATATCCCCGGATATCTCTTAGAATACTGGACAAGGTGCTGGAGCTTGCACAGTAAATAACAAAAGCATAACTGAGTTTATACAAATATTTTATCTGGGGTCACTTGGATTATACTTTTGAGAACACTATAAGGTATCATTATCCTATCTGACAAACGGAAAACCAGTTTAAATAACTTGAGAAAATACTGCTAGTATAAAGAAGTTGAGTGTGTGGCTCCTGCACAGCATCAAAGAAGACATTCAATTTCTCTTGAATATCAAAACAATTCTAGGAGTCAGAGCATTTTTTTCAAGTGTCTAATATAAATTTCTTTTCCTGAAATTGAATCGTGTTCAAAGTGAAATCAGAAAAGTTGTTCACCAAATTATCCCTTTGTAGCGTATTTCTACCTTCCTATTCATTTCACTAACCTATTTTTATTACTGTTCTATTATTTATTGTCAATAATAAAATTTACTACAAATCCACAATATGTGAAAAATTATCAGCAGCAAAAGGATGTATGAGCTGTAAAACTCCACAAAATCATGAAAACTTATTTCTAAGGAATGACAGACAACAAATGATAATTGCATACTGATAAATGCATACTGATGATCTATGTGAATACTCTAAGTGCTGGAGTCAGATCCTATTTTTGATAAGCTAGTCATTTAAGTGTGAAATTATGGAGAATGCTCATGGTACATTAAGACCCATAAATTCACAAATTTAATTGGAAAGTGTCTTTAATAGTGTGAACAATCTATGATGAAGAATTTGGCTGAGGATTAAGACTTTATTCAGCATTTAAATAACCCCAAGTAAATCAAACATTATTGTGGCCCTTTGACAAGCTTTAACTTAAAAATTCTGGAAAAGGTGCTTATTTTCTTATAAATACAATGAAATTTGCCTTAAAAACTATTCCTAGTGGATCACCTACTAAACAACAGTGATTCTAAAAAGTCAGTATAACTATTCTAGATGAGTTATCTCCTTACTCCCTATAGTCTATTTTCTATTGGAGGCTGGAATGGTGGAAGCAAACAAACAAAAAGCAATTGCAATTGAAGGGAGTGGTTTTATGCTTTAGTAGGACTTCAGTGTTTCTAGGCAATACTTTTATCTGTCTCAATAGTCGTCCCTCCTTATGCATAGGAGGTATGTTCCAAGAACCTTGGTGGATTCCTGAAACCATAGATAGTACCAAACCCTATATATACACTGTTTTTTCCAATACAGACATACCTAAGAAAGAGTTTAATTTATAAATTAGGCACAGTAAGAGATTAACAATAAAAACAACAAAATAACACAATTATAACAATGTAATGAAAGTTATGTGGATGTGGTCTCTCTCTCAAAATACTTTATTATACTGTATTCACCTTCTTGTGATGTGAGGTGATAAAATGCCTTCACGATAAGATGAATTGAAGAAAATGTTTCAGGCATTGTGACAAAGCATTAGGCACTACCTTGTGAAGAAGATACAGAAGAAAGAGGATCATCTGCTTCTGGACCTCAGTTGACCACGGGTAACTGAAACCACAGAAAGTGAAACCACAGATGGGTGGTGAGAAGGGAGTAGCAGGATCCTGTCATGTTTTCTCACCAATGCTAACAGAGAATCCAAAATCTCTTTATTTCATGCCACACTCCTCAAATTCTCCTGAGAGATTATATCAGGCAGAATGCATGCTGCAAATGATTTAAGCAAAAGAGATATTTTTGGTGGGGTGGGGGTGAAGAGGCTATATTGATGCTCATGGAACTGAAGGAAGATCTGAAAAGGAATCATCTCAGAAAGGACAAGAAGACAGCCAGCTCAAAACATCATTGCCATCAAATGACTCTGCTCCAACTACCTGCTGTCCCTACAAGTCTTTATACAAGTTTTAACTTTGGAAGAGTAAAAACTGGTTGGCCTAGCTTTGGTCAAATGGAGGGCAGGGAACAAAATCTAATGATTGGAGAAACCCACAAAATGAGTGAACAGGAGTAGACAGATGGGAATAGTTCCCTTAAAGAAGGAGTGACTGCTCAGAAGAAAAAAAAAGTAACAAGTACTTGTTATAGAGATAACAGGAGGATTAAGCATGAACTCCATCAACATACCACTGGCCCAGTCAAAAAGACCTAGATGGATCTCTATCCAGCCATTAACTCTTCTCTTTCTGTAAAATAGGCATTTCTCTCTCTTGTTCAAGCTGAATATCAAATAAAGCACATAGAACTCATACTTACCAATCTTCCTTTGCCATATCTCTCCAGTATCATCCAAAATTTCTCTCCTAGGATATTTTTTCTTACCACATAAACATGTTAAAATCTCTCCCACTCTAAAATAATTCCTTATGCCCTAGTATCTCTTTGGTGAACTCTCCTGTCTCTTCTTTATAGCCAAGCTCCCAGGAAGAGAAGCCTGCTGGGCCCTTGACTTCCTAATGCCCCACTGCCTACTTCTTCAGCTTACACTATCCCACTGAAACGGAACTTTCCAAGTCATAGATGATTTGCTAACTGCCATATCTTATACGGACATTTTGGCCCCTGTTTCTGTGAGCAAGAACAGCATAGTGGTTTAAGAACATCAACTTTGTGGTCATTCTCAGGGTTCACAACCTTGGCTCTGCCAATTACCTAAGGTATGTTATTTCATCTCTCTATTTTCATATCCGTAAAGCATGGTTAATAAAAATACCTACATCACAGATTTATCCTGAAGAGCTAAAACATATAAAATCCTTAAAGCACTGCCCAACATATGTTAAGGGCCGTTTAAGGGTTAGTTATATATTATCATTATTTCATTGGGCTCTTTTTATGACATTTAATATTATTAATATCCTTCTTGAAATCCTCAATCTTCCTGGCTTCTGTGATATCATTCTCTCAAAATTCTTGCTCTTCTCTGTCATCTTTTCAAGTTCCTCTTCCTTTCTGACTCTTTGTTTTAAAGATTTGTCTTATTTATATATTTTAGAAGGAGAGAGAGCATGGGGGAGTGGCAGAGAGGGGGAAGGAGAATCTCAAACAGACTCCGCACTGAGCACAGAGCCTGATGCAGGGCTCGATCCCAGGACTCTGAGATCATGACTTAAGCCAAAATCAAGAGTCCCACACTTAACCAACTCAGCAACCCAGGCACCCCTCCTCTTTATCTGACTCTTAAATGCTAATGTGCCCAGAGCTATTCTGAGTTCTCCTCTTTCATTTGACACACTGTCCTTGGGTAATTTTATCCAATCCTACAGTCCCAAATACCAACTGTACTAATGATTACCAATTCTCCTTTCCTCTTTTTTCCTCCTTCTCCTCCTCTTCCACATCCTCCTCCCTCTCCTCCAGTTCCCTCTTCCTCCTCCTTCCTCTTCCTCTTCTTCCCCTCCTCCTCCTCCTCCTCCTTCTTCTTCTCTCTCCCCCTCTCTCTCCATCTATCATTTTGTCCAACAAATATTCATTGAGAATTATACAATGGCAGGCATCATGCCAAGCACTCTAGACCAGATTCTTGCCAGAGCGCCAGATCCACATAGTCTATGTGACCTTTCTCTATGTGCCTCAAAAGCACCTTAAATTCAAGATGTCCAGAACTAAACACATGACACCCTAATCCTCTAAACATATTCCGCATTCTGTATTCCATGACCCAGAGACAAGCATTATCATTCACCAGGGTACCCAATCAAGAATCCTAAGAGTCACACCTGAGCTCCCTGGCATTATTCTCCCTGCTTCTAATCAGTTGCTAAATTATTCCTCTTAAGTATTTCTGTCTGTTGTATGGTGGTTGTATGCCCATGATCTAGAGTCGAATCTCAGGAATACCACTTGCTAACTGTATAATATTAAACATAAGTTGTTTAACCTCTCTAGATCTCAACTTTCTACTCTGTAAAATGGGGATGGAACCCACTTCATAGAGACATGGTATTAAATAAAACAATCCAATATAGTACATAGCACTATATCCAGCACACAGAAAGTATTCAATAAATAAAAATCATCTTATTAACATCATCTCTATTGACATTATGTTAGTTCAAACCTCTGTCCTTTCTTGGCTAACATCCTAACTGGTCTGCAATAGCATCTTAACTGGTCTCCTTGTGTCTTATCTTGTCCCTCATCAGCCCATTCTTCACAGGGCTACCCAAAAATCTGAACTAAAATAAATTAGCATAAAATAGAAATGCAGTAAACTACAAAGTGAACAGTTCATAGTCTCTTAATTAATAACATATGGAGGAGAAAAGTCTCCCCATATAGGATCTACCAAAAATTTAGCAGGTCAATAACAGTAAAGACAGAGACTTATAAACAACTTTCAGACGGAAATCACATTTCCAAATATTAGCAAACTTCCTCCACAGAAAATACTATCATATCCATTAAGCTTGGCCTAACCAAAGCAAGTAGTTAAGTTCATTTATTACATGACTATCTCTTATTGTCTATGATCAATAACATGTCTTGTCTTGATTGGACTGTAATGAACTTGCCCTTATCTGTATCACTCAGACAGAAAAATACTGCCAAGAAAGGTATGGTTTGATTTAACAAAGCAAAGGAATTTACCTAAAAATGTGCCCATAACTAAGAAAATTTTAATCAACATTTTTACCATGTTCTGAAAAAAATTGCATAAAATGGCATTTTCTCATTATTTAATCACATACTTAATTAAATACACACAAAATTAATGTTGTTTTCACTCTTTAAATAAACAAGGCAATGTTACTGTCTCGATTATCAACTCAAAAAAGTCAGAGGAAGAAATATTCAGAACACCTTATTTTTCACTGTTGAATGAGCTCTGCTTTGTGAAGATTCTACAGCAAACCAAACCTTATAGAGTAAGTAATATTCCCATTACTGCTTTCTTTGGAAATAATTTCATCTGTCATATAACCCTATCTTGAGCTATGTCATTAAAAAGTTATAAAAGACAGAGATTGGAAGATCAAGATTAGTTCCTTCACAGATGAAACCACAAAATCAATGAAGCAGCATTATTCACACAAAGAAAAAGAAAATGTGCAACTTTTACTGCTACTATACCAAAAAGAAAGTTAAAAAGCAAAGTTTCCACTTCATCACACAACAAATCCTGGTCGCAAATTTATGTCATTGTGTGTGTATGCATTTGGAGAGTTGGGAAGGGAAATTGTTCAGAGATTTTTTTTTTTTAATGGCTAAAGAGTGGAGGCAATTCTAAAAAGAAAGGCATTTTTTTTTGAAATCCTGCCTTACTCCAAAATACAAAATATTATTTAAAAAATTTGATGGTAAATAATGCATCGGATGCTTTCTAAAATATTTGGAGCTCAAATTTATACCTTCCTTAGCTCTGTCTAGAATAAACAAATGCACAGATCTAAAAATGTATATGTGTTTACTTTTTAGCACGTATGAAAAAAATGGTATTTAACTCAAATTAATTTTAACAGTGAATATGACTATAATATATGTAACTTCTAGCCTAACAATAGCAGTTCCCATAGATTGATCATAGAAGAAAAATAGTGAGCATAATGTGAGGAAAGAAATACACATGAATCCATTCCAGTTGCTTCTGTAGAATTTGATGAAATGAACAGTTCCCTACAAGGCCAATTAAAACTGCTGATGAAGCTTTCTGAAAGATTGCATGAATCATTTTGAACTTTTCGATTTTGGTCTATCACTATTACATTCTTCACAAAATCTTCAGCAATAATCAACATTTTC
The DNA here is from genome assembly GCF_017311325.1 of Ursus maritimus. Lineage (NCBI taxonomy): Eukaryota > Metazoa > Chordata > Mammalia > Carnivora > Ursidae > Ursus > Ursus maritimus. The sequence continues at coordinate 33,123,450 of NW_024423453.1, forward strand.
ATCTTATTGAGAAAAGAAACTTTGCAAGAAGCAGTTCATCTTTCATTTGATGTATGAAGTCTATTTCAAGTGTATGCTCAATCTCTAGAGATAAATTCAATGGTATGTTCTCAAAAACAGCCTCTCGGTCAGTCCTATCTTTAAACAAAAGATAGCTGTGCTGCCAATATATTGCTGCTGTATTGATAAATGGCTGTGGTAACATATCTTTCCAGTTAAACAGGCTCTACTCACCACAATACCTAACTCTTTCCTTTGTATTAGTCACCAACATTCATTTCTTAGATTAAGCTTTGTTTCCTTCATAGTCTGTACAATATGTGCTTGAGAATAAACATTCAATTTTCAACACCATCATTATTATCCTTACCTAAAAATATCCTACAAGAGCAGTATGGTAGAGTAGAAATTACATGAACTTTGAAATAAGACAGACCTTAGTTAGAAACTCAAGATCACTTATTCAATATATGACCTTGAGAAAATTACCCTGAGTCTGTTTCATTATCCATAAAATAATACTTCAGTCACAAATTTATTGTAAAAATTAAATATAGTACATTTAGAAAGTACCGCTCCTCTCCAAATAATAAACACAAAAGCTTACATTAAAGCAATAAGTTCTCATCCTCTCTTGTTGATCTCTTTTTGCACAGATGATGCTTTTATTACTATTACTATTTTAATAATGCTAAGAAGGCCTCCATGAATTATTTAATCCCATTCCTCACTCTCCATATTATCATTGATACATTTCCCACATCTGCTGCTTTCATTCCCACGCAGGTGATCCTATGAGAACTGGACTCAGCTCCAGAATTTCTATATAGAAGGAACTTGGAATAATGATCTGGTAAGGAGATACCAGGAAAATTGTCTTAAAGCTGAATTTGAACAGCAAAGACACTATTTTATTTCCAGTATAGGGAGAGGGATTTTTGCATTGATGCTGTGCTTACAAAGCAAGGACCCTGTTTTCATATATGTTATATGTTTTAGAGGTAGTTTTTCAGGAGGCTGATGTAGATACAAAGGACCTAAAAATCCCCTTCCTTGCACTGTGCCTAGCCATCATTTAGTCCATCATCAACCATTAGCCTCCATGACACTTTTCAAAATTACATTCTTAGATCACATTTTATCTATACCCAGAACACTCTTCTTTTCTCATAACCTATTTCCTCTTCCATGTCCATGGCTATCCTAAGAGATATTAAAAGTTATAAACTGTTCATTTCCCATCACCTAATTTTGACCAAAATTCCAATTTTCTTGAATTACTAAATCTGCAATAAACTGGCTAAAGCTGGCACCAGACTGCCTGTATTCAGGCAAGTGTGTGACTTTGGGCAAGTTCCCAATCCCCAGCTTCTTAATCTGTAACATGAAGTTCACAGTGGTAATCCTTCCAACAGACTGTTGGAAGGACTAAATGAGTTAATAATGTAAAGTTTGGAAGTTAGTGAATATATAAAGTTTTGCTATTGTTAAACTTTAAGTTAAAATGGTACCATCTTATATATGTGCAACATTCATATAGGCACTTATCTATAAGCAACTGCCATATAATCAGGTCCTTCAGATATTTGGTAATTAAGTCCCACTGAGTGGTGTCCCAAATCCATTCTTTTCCCCCTTTTGATCTGTAGCAAATTGTGATTTTTTCCCATTCATTCTACATATCTATTGAGTCCTAACTATGTGCCACACACTGTGCTGGAAGCTGAGAATATAACGGTGAATAAAAACAGGTATTTCCCCTTGTGTTGCTTTTGTACAGTGGGGGAGAACACTGACATTCCAATAATCATAAAACAAACAGAAAACATTAACTATGAAAAATGATACAAGGTGAGGTACACGATGCTATAAGAAAGCCAATTTGCCAAAAATCAATTTGCAGAAAGTCAATTTGCCAAAAGTCAATTTTCCAAATGACTGATTCACTGAATTCCCTAACAGACAATTCACTGAAAGCGAGTTTGCCAAAAGCCAATTTCTAGAAAATCAATTTGATGAAAAGTAGTCTGCCAAATCATCATTTCACCAAATGACCAATTCACTGAATTATTGGGGATTTTTTGAAGTCTTCATTTCACCGAAGTTTCAGTACAGTCCTTTTATGACAGCTCTTCAGTCCCAAATTTGACAGTCTATCTGGGCTGAATATCAATTTCATGTTTTCACATTTCAAATGCCAAACCCTTCTCTAATGCCCAATGATCTAATGTAAGCAAATGGCGGGATTCTCTTTAAATGCAGTTTTCTGTCTTCAGACTTAAGCTTCTGCCTATCTCTACCTCTTCCAGAAAGACAGCTGCAGGAACCATCCTAGGCCAGGGTGATGAACTGGTCATCTGCCAATTGGCTTTTGCCAAATTTGTTCCTAGCAAATTGGTCATTCATGGAATTGACTCTCAGTTAGCTGTTTCTCAGTGAAATTACCAAGAGTCCATGTCTTGCGAGGCTATCACTGAGGAATCTGACCTTGTCAGACAGGTGAAGGAAGACTTCATTGAGCAAAGAATAACTGATGTCACAAGGATAACTTAAAAAACAACCAAACAGGGTGCCTGGGTGGCTCAGTGTATTAAGTGTCTACCTTCAGCTCAGGTCTTGTTCCCAGGATCCTAGGATCGAGTCCAGCATCAGGCTTCCTGCTCTGCAGGGAGTCTGCTTCTCCCTCTGCCCCTCCTCTCACTCGTTCTCTCAATCTCTCCCTCCCTCAAATAAATAAATAAATAATATCTTTAAAAAAAAAAAACCCACCCAAACAAAAGGGAGAGGGAACAGCATATACAAAAACTATTTGGAAGGAGAAAACACCAAAATTACAATAGTTTGCAAAATGGCCAGAGTGGCTGGAATACAGAGAACAAGGGGGAGCATAGTGTGATTTGAAGCTAGAAATATAGTTGGGAGCTAGACCATGTTGTGCCTCACAGACCATAGGAAAGACTTCTGTTATTATGTTAAGAATGAGGATCCTTAATATATTTTAAGTGGAGAAGGACATGATAAGATTTTCATTTTGAAAGATAATTTTGCAAGTGGTGTAGAGACGATATTTTAGAGTGTGATGGCATAGGCTGTTTTCTCACCTGGAAATTTATCATTGCAGTAGTTCAGGAGAGTTGCGATAGTACTCAGACGAGGGGGTATAGAAAAGGTGAAGTAAAATAAATCACCTTCAGAGGTTTTTAAAATGTAGAAACAACAGAATTCATTATGGAATATTGATATGGGGAAAAAGAAGAGAAAATTCCATGGACAACTCCTAGATTTCTGGTTTGCTGAAGCAAATGGTGTTGCCATTCCTGAGAAAGAAAAACACTAAATAGACTAGGTTTGTGTAATATTCTCATTCAATGTATTGCTATACATGTGCATATTTTATGTATCTATAAGAATATCTTCTTTCAAATCTTAAGTTATTAAGAAATTAAATGTAAAAAAGAGAAAAAAATTAAATGTGTATTTGATTGATGATTTTTACGTAGTTTATTGCCTCATGTATGTATTCAATAAACTAATCTTTATGATCCAGGATCCCTCATTTATGTAACTAACTTAAACTCATTGTCCCTCAATTTCTTCAACCTTAAAATGGGAATAATACTAGTGCTTGCCTGGGAAGAAACTAGCTAGCAATATTCTTGCAATCCATTCTCTCCCTTTACTACAGGGAGGCCTCCAGAAAAAAAGGAAGTTGACCAAGTTAAATCTCCTTATGAACACGCTAATGACAAAACTGGCAAACATTAATTATGTCAAGTCATCATTTTACCAAATGATGCTAATGAGAGAGTCCTTGTTGTGGGCTGAATTGTGTCCAGGTTAAAGTCTAATTTCTAATATGACTATATTTGAAGACAAGGCCTATAAAAAGACAATAAAGATTAAATCAGGTCATAAGGGTGGGACTTAATCTAATAGGCCTGGTATTCTCATAAGAACAGGAGGAGATACGAGAGACCTCTGTATCTCCATATTTCAGCACAAGAAAAGGACACAGTGAGGACACAGGGAGAAGGCTACTACCTACGAGCCAGGAAGACAGACCTCATTAGAAACAAAACCTGATGGCACTTTGATCTTGGACTTTTAGTCCCTAACTCTGAGAAAATAAATTTCTGTTGTTTAAGCCACGCAGGTAGTAGGTATTTTGTTATGGCAGTTCTAGCAGACTAATACAGTCCTTATCTATGGAAAGCCTTTAGCAGAATATACCTGATCTGTTTTGATTGCTTATAGTAGATGAATCTAGAATCTAGGGATTTAGAGGTCAGGTATCAATAACTAAGTATGAAATGGAAATGTGTCATTATTGCAAAAGCTACCTTTTGTGTAAATAAGGTAGCAACTTGCATTACTTACTTAAAGATTTCATATGTTCATCCATGCCAGAATGAATCCTGGTGCAGCAAGAAAGGACATGGAGATCTGTGTTGGTGGTCCCAGACCTCTCCTCGCTAAGCCTGCTTTTCAAGATTACTTGTAATAAATATCAGTAAAGCTTGATGCAGAGTAAGATCTCTAATCCTTGAGTGTGTGATTTCATAATGCAATCCTTTGTGTCAAGATCACTATCTCAGAGAACTGCAGTGAGGATTAAATGAGTCGATGCTTGTGAAATTGCAGTGCCAAGTTCATAGAAAATACTCATTAAGTATTGTTATTATTATTCTATTATTATAATCCTAAGGAATATTAAGAAGTTATCATTAATAGAATGAATATTATGTGACAGCCACTTGAACAAAGTAAGTACCTTCCATGGATTATCTCATTTATCATCCAAAAAGCCCTAAATCCTCTATTACCATCATATGAGGCCTGAAGCCTCAAGATCAATTCATTTCCCCAAGGTCAGATAGCCAGTAAATTCTAACACTAGGTTTAAACTCAGACACTCTCACTCCTCAGTTGAGCTCTTGCTCCTCATTTCAAATAACAGTGCCTTGCTATACCATCATGTCTCTGAAACCCCTTTGGAATGTCTAGGTGCTATTTTAGTATAATGAAAGTATATATATTAACTAGCACCAAAATGGCCTTAAAATGTTAATGTGGTTTCTAAATAAATGTGACTTCCATCTAGGGAGTTACTAACATCAGGAGAAATTTTGAAAAATAATAGAGAAAACTATTATTTTTACTCCATTTCTCAAAATATAATGAGCCTTTGATATCCCATTGAGCATAACCTTCCCCCCAAAAGATACATGGGCTGGTCAATTCTGAAACAATAAAACTGGAGTTGAAAGAAAATTAACAAGATGTTAACCTCTCTGTATTTACAGATTACACAAGCTATTTCATCTCCTTGTTGCTTTCTCATATACAAAAGGGATAAGCAAAGAGAGAGATATAAGTGAACTCTATCAACTTTGTTAGCACTAATTAGATCAAAATATATGACTAAAATATTATTTTGGACGATAAAAGAGTGTTGATTTGAAATTATATTTGGAAATGAGAGGCATTCCACAACCTTTAACACATAATTGATAGTTATAAACTATAGGCACTCAATTTTTGTCTTATTTTATTCATTACAGACATTCATTTTTTATAAAACATCTATAGATTGGATACTGAATCCTATTTCTATGGATTTTTACCAACCCACACAATGCTGAGAATAAAATGATTAAACAACAGTTTTCCTGGAACTGATGCAGGTAACTAGAAGGAGATTATTTAATAATGTTACCAAGGAAGCATTATGTTAGTCATTCTGTCCATTCTGTCCAGGTAGCCATCCGGTTTTCAGTTCTTATATCAAACAAGAAGGAATTTTTCCTACCAAAGGAGTAGACCAGAGCCTTTGTCATTGCAGAAAACAGGGCATGGCAAAGAAAACAAGGTGTACAACAGTTCTATTAGGAAAAGACCATATTTAATCCATTTTTTTAAAAGATTTTATTTATTTATTTAACACAGATAGAGAGAGCCAGCGAGAGAGGGAACACAAGCAGGGGGAGTGGGAGAGGAAGAAGCAGGCTCATAGCGGAGGAGCTTGATGCGGGGCTCGATCCCACAACGCTGGGATCACGCCCTGAGCCGAAGGCAGACACTTAACCGCTGTGCCACCCAGGCGTCCCAGAAAAGACCATATTTAAAATAAGGTCTAGAACTGCAGATGCATAGTAGAAGAAATTTTTGCCAATAATAAAGGCTTTGATACCAAAAAAAAAAAAAAATGCCACCATTTCATGGAAGATTTGCATGGAAACTTCCAAAGGAAGATTAGGAAGACTGGGAAGAAAATAAATCTAGATTGGACCACAACAGAGAAGAATGCTAATTGAGAAGAAATGGAAATTGACATCAGTATTCCATTTGTTAAGAATTAATACTAATTTTATATATGTATACATAGGTCAATTGCATATGAAAATGTGTATTTAGTGTTTTTAAAAATCCTAATGTGAAGCATTTCTTTCCCCAAGCATTGTTAGAAAGAGGTACCATAACTAAAAGGACCTATTGGGAGAGGTGATATACCATGGGTAGTTGGCATTCTGCACATTCTTACAGAGTGTGCCAAGAATGCAAAGCCCTAACCACTCCTTGCCTAGGCCATTTCTCAAGCTTGTATTTATAGTGAGCAATCTTGAGAGATGGAGTAATGCCCTGATTCCAAAGAGCAAGCTATTGCTTGCTATAAAAGCAGGGGATTCCCACATTTGGTGTTCTTTTCTTGTAACACAACCAACTACATGTACAGGCTCCCAACTAGGCTCTCTGAGTCACTCCCATGTGAATGAGGGGGATGCAAATACACTGATGCTCATGCATTGATGAAACACTACGAGCCTAACTTATTAGCTTGCAAGCATGGTAAAATCAAATCACAGAACCAACAAGCCCTGCTTCACTATATAATAAAGATTCCAGGACCCAGAATAGACAAATGAGATAAACAGTATCTTTCATAATGTGGTTTTTTTTTTAAGATTTTATATTTATTTGACAGAGAGAGAGACAGCCAACGAGAGGGGGAGCACAAGCAGGGGGAGTGGGAGAGGATGAAGCAGGCTCCTAGCAGAGGAGCCTGACGTGGGGCTCGATCCCAGAACACCAGGATCACGCCCTGAGCCGAAGGCAGGCGCTTAACCGCTGTGCCACCCAGGCACCCCTGATAATGTGATTTTTAATGGATTTTATTTTTTAGAGCAGTTTTAGGTCTACAGAAAAATTTCCCAAAAGTTTTAAATTTTCATATGCCACCAACCCCCAATTTTATTAACAACTTGTATTCATGTGGTACATTTGTTACAACTGGTAAACAAATATTAATACTTTATTATTACCTAAAGCACATAGTTTACATTAGGGTTTACTCTCTGATGTATATCCTATGGGCTTAACAAATGCATAATGTTATGTACCCATCATTACAGTATCACATAGAATAGTTGCACTGCCATAAAAATCCCTATGCTCGGGATGCCTGGGTGGCTCTGTCAGTGAATCACCTGACTTTGGCTCAGGTCATGATCCCAGGGTCCTGGGATGGAGTTCCACATCCACCTCCTTGCTCAGTGGGGAGTCTGCTTCTCCCTCTACCTGCTGCTCCCCCTGCTTGTGCTCTCTCTCTTTCTCTCCCTCTGACAAATAAATAAATAAAATCTAAAAAAAAAAAAAAAAATCCCTAAGATAAAACCTTTTCATCTCTTCCTTTCCCCTAACCTCGGCATATATTGATCATTTTAATCTCCTTAGTTTTGTCTTTTCCAGAATGTCATATAGTTGAGATCATAAAATATGTAGCTTTTTCAGACTTCTTTTTTTCAGGCTTCTTTCACTTAGTAACATGCATTTAAGGTTCCTCCATGTCTTTTCATGGTTTGATAGTTCATTTCTTTTTAACTTCATCCACTTATGGTAAGAGAAGATACTTATATAACAATAGTTATCTTTTCTAAATTACTAAGGCTTGATAGGTCACCTAACATGTGGCCTATCCTGTAAAATTCCCACGTACACTTGAGAAGAATACATATGCTGTCGTTGGGAAAAGTGTTCCTGTTAGATCTACTTAGTGCATTGCATTCTTATAGTCTTCTGTTTCCTTACTTATCTTCTATTTGTTCTATCCATTATTGAGAGTATATTGAAGTCTTTCAAATGTTATTATAGACTTGTCTATTTCTCCCTTATTTTTTCCAGTTTTATTGGGATATAATTGACATATTGTGTTAGTGTAAGGTATACAAAAAAATGAATTCACATGTATTTATTGCAAAATGATTACCACAATGTTTAGGTTTTTTTGTTTCATTTTTTTTTTAGAGAGAGAGCATGAGCATGTGGGGGAGGGACAGAGATAGAGGGAGAATCTTAAGCAGGCTCCACACCCAGCATGGAGCCCAATGTGGGCTCGATCGCATGACCCTGACATCATGACCTGAGCTGAAATCAAGAGTTGGACGCTCAACTGACTAGCCACTCAGGTGACCCTTATTTGTCTACTCTTTTGTGTAGCTGAACTCTTTTATCCATTCTCTCAATCTCTATTTTCTGATTGTCATTTACATATAAAATAATTACTAATGATAAAATAATTACTAATAATAATTACTTAATTCTGTCATTTTCCCCAGCTATATTAAGATATAATTGACATATAATATTGTGTAAGTTTAAGGTACAAAATGTGATAGTTTGATACATGTATATACTGTGAAATATTTAACACAATAATATTAGTCAATGTATCCTTCAACTCACATAATTAACATTTTGTTGTTATGGTGACATTAAAGCTCTACTCTCTTTTTTTAATCTGCATAATATAATGTTTCATTTTTTTAAGTTTTTATTTAAATTCCATTTAGTTAACATACACTGTAATATTTATTTCAGGCATAGAATTTAGTGATTCATCACTTTCATACAGCACCCAGTGCTCATCACAAACGCCCTCCTTAATACCCATTTTCTTGACTCTCTCCACATCTTCCTTTAGTTCTTTGGGCATCTTTAAGATAGCTTTTAAAAAATCATTTTGTAGTATGGGGTGCCTTGGTGGCTTAGTCGGTTGAGTGTCCAACTCTTGATCTCAGCTCAGGTCTTGATTTCAGGGTTGTGAGTTCAAGCCCTATGTTGGGCTCACACTGGGTGTGGAACACACTTAAAAAAAAAATCATTGTGTAGTATATCTGCCATTAGATGTTTTCAAGGCCAGTTTCTGTTGATTTTTTTCCTTTGAATGAGCCACACTTTCCTGTTTCTTTGTATACTTTGTGATTTTTTTTGTTGAAAGGTAGATATTTATGCCTAACAATGTGGCAACTGGAAATCAGAGTCTCCACTTTCCTGAGGGCTTACTATTTTTTGCTATTGTTTTTACTGTTTGTGGTTATTGTGGTGGTCATTGTTGCTGTTGTAGGCTATCTTTGTGCCAAGAATCATTTGCAGGTGTACAATTAAGATCACCCAGGTCTTTTCTGAGACCTTCTCTGAGCATGTATAGCCACATTCTAATTCTCCCCATATGTGAAGTTGTTTTCTAATGTCCTAGTCTTTAATGTCTGGCTCCCAAAAGCCAGGGAAAGAAAAAAATTAAGGGGAGAGGAAAAAGGTGTTGGCCCTTTAAATACTCTGGAAGTCACTTCAGCCTGGGGGAGGGAAGACTGCAACAGTGGAAGGAGGTACAACAATGGACACCTGCATCTCTGTGATCAGACCTTGAGATTTGGAGGACAGGGCCTATTTTTACCCAGTTTGATTCCTGCAAGCTATGTACAAACTGCTCCAGAAACATGTGCACAGCTACCTGCCACAGTGGCTGGTAGTGGGGAATTGGTAGTTACTATTGAAATTGACCAAAATTAACTGCAATTTGCTATCTAAGATATCTCCCGGAATTTACAAGACTTCAATAGATTCCAGAGTTGTGAAAAGTTGCAGCAGACAGATGCTGCCACTGTAACTGTTATCTCAATGAGGAGACAACTTCCTGGTGCTTCCTACTCTACCATATTTCAAGAATCCTCCATAATGTGTTTTAACATTTAATAATTTTATTAATTTTTCCCACAAAAAAGTGCTCTGACAATAATATAAATTACATTAAAAATATAACATTCATGTATTTTATTTGAACTTTATTACTATGTATCTTTTGTGCATTTATTTCTCTAATTCCTGAAAATACACAATTAGGTATGAATGTAATTTTGTTCTATATAATCTGGTTCTATATAAGATGCTATTCTCATATATCAACAGAGAGCCCTTGGTAATAATGCTTTGACTGTGTTAGTGATGTATTTCAATCATAACAGTTCTATTAAATAATCTCATGAGACATATATTTTTACCGTGTGATGAAAATGTAGCTGCTTGGCTATTTCATTATGGCATGGTGGTATTTAAGTGTTATAAGCAATATGAGGTGTTTTTAAACTGATTTTCAAAAGGTTATATCACTCATTTCTAGGATAGGGTTGGCCTTGATTAGTTTCTCAGATAGCAAAGTATCTTAGCAGTTGCCTAACTACAAAGTAGTCACTGAAATAATGACTGTAATTTTCAGGGTAGAAAATCATAAACTTGGTACAAAAGTACCCAAGAGGGGGTTCTTCCTGCAAGAATAACGATATTTCTTTTTTCCTGGTAAAGGATATCAATCTTTGTCTAACAGATCAGTCCTGAGTAAAATATGAACAGAGAAAAATAATTTTGTTGTTAAATTACTAAAATGAGGATACACTTCTAATCATATAAATTATTAATAGAAACCCTTTTCAATAATTTAAAAGTGCATATGCCAAAGTGAATTACATGGTTAAGGCTAGTTTCACTGGTAATTCTCACTGAGGCTCACTAAAGCTTAACTCCTGAGCTACAAGAGTCAAGTATACATTCTTTTTCATACAGTTTAGACTGTGTAAGGCATATGCTACTTTATAAAGTGTTGTTAAAATACCATGGGCTCCTAAAGGGTAAATAGATAAGACGATAACAAGATTAAAGAAAGGAACATGTACTTAGAGAGAAAGTGAGAAGACTGGAAAGAGACTGATGATACAAGGATATAATTGATGAAGCAAGTATCACTAAAAGGTGGGAAGAGATGGAAAGCACAAGCATCAGAATTAACAAAAAGAGGACGCTTTCTTTTCCAAGATTAGAAGGAAGATGGGAAGTATATAAAAACGCAAAAACTTTTTTCCAGTGAAGAGGGAAATTTATAGAATTGATGTGATAGTCCTCGATCTTTCCAATAAAGAAAGAAGGATATTATCAAAGAAAAGCAGGGAGAGGATCCTTGGGTACTGGGGGAATATGAAATATTTAGAGATCAACATAAAACTTGTTTAACAGCAATGAGCACACCTATTTCATGAGTGGATAACATGAACTAGAAATGTAGTTGATTAGTCCAGTTTCCTGACTTAATAATACTTCAACAATCAGGGATTAGGAGAATCCAATGATAGGGTTGACCCAGCATTTGAATCCAACTAATAAAAATTTAAATAAATTAGATAATACCTGCAGCCTGTGACTACCGATAAGCTGAAATTTCTTTCCTTTCTATAAGGAAGATCCATTATTAACCATATAATAATCTATAGGAAGTTAAAGCTACTGTGGTACATATCACTGGTAAGAATCAAAAAACTCTGGAGTAGAACTAACGAATCATTTGAATAAATGCATCTGTTGTAAGCTAAATTGAGTATTTGGTTAATTTATCCCTGTGATTCATCACTTCCAGATGATTTGACCAGAACCAAAATATGGAATTATGAGATACATTTAGGCAGAAAATGTTCTGGTTAGATAAATACAGTTGCACTGACTTTACTATAGAAATGACATTAAAAGGGGACAGGCTTTCTTTGGCTTTGGAAGAATATACTTATAGATTACATTCAAAGTTCTTCTACAGGCTTAGAAAAAAGTGCCTCACTATCCTTGCTATCCTTTTATCTCAAACAAACAAATTAACAACCAAAGCAAACAAACAAAAAAACTCTAGCTTGCCCACCAGTTCAAACCCTCTCTTTTCATGGGTTCCTTTGTAATACAGAAACTCTATAATTAGCACTTACACCTATATTATGGAGTCATGAATAATAAATGTATTTAACAATCCATTACCTGTTTTCCTCAATGCTTTTACTAAACAATTTCTTCCCCAAAATCTACCACAACCCACGAGTTTTCTGAGCTTTCTAAACCAATCCAAGATCTAGATGTGGATAGTTGAGAAAGTATGTATCCTTCATTAACCTCACCCCCTAGTGACCTTCCTCATAAAAACAAATGACAACCCAAACCACCTTTACTTTTCAGATAGAAGGGAGGAGGAAGGAGGAGGAAGGAAGGAAGGAAGGAAGGAAGGAAGGAAGGAAGGAAGGAAGGAAGGAAGGAAAAGGAAAGGAAGGGGGGAGGGAAGGGGAGAGGGGAAGGCAGGGGAGGAGAAGGGGGAGGGGAGGGGAGGAGAAGGGGGAGGGGAGCGGAGGGGAGGGGGGAGGGGAGGTGAGGGGGGGGAGGGGAGGGGAGGGGGGAGGAGGGGAGGGGAGAGAAGGAGGACTCCTGGTCTGAGTGCCAAAGGGTATGTACGGTTCAGTAAAATCCCACATTGCTGTTTTTTCTCAGACAAACCACCAACTAATAAAAGAGGAAAAAGAAATTATTTGTTGTGTGCTATTATGTGTCAAACACTTTACGTACACTGGATTATTTAATCCATAGAACATTCCTGGGAATAAGGTGCTACTATCCTCATTTTGCAGATGAGGAAGCTGACTAAGGTCCAAGTATGTAACTCACCCAAGACCACACCATAAAAGAGAGAACAGAGTCAATCTATTTCTGTTTGAAAAACAGTAATATTTTTTCTTCACTAATCTATAACTGAAAGTAAAAAAAAAATATGTAACATTTTAAAAAACAGAAAGGTAACTTGCCCTGCTTTGTTCCCAATTCTCTGGTTCTTTGTTTGCCACCACTTAGAGTTAGAAGGTTTATTTCAAATAAACATTCCGGATTGCTCTTCATATGAAAGTGCTATATAGCTAAATCTGCCTCAAGTACCATCTTCCTAAAATGCAATTTTTTTTTTCTATATTGAAACCTGTAACAGACTATCACATCTTGTTTTATCTAAGAAATACAGCTAGCTGGTGATACATCTTTGAGAAAAAGTATGTACAAGGCCTCAGAAAAAAAGGCAATAAAACATTATTTAAAATATTTAATAACTTACACATTGGCAATGTCCACATCCTCTTAAGAAAACTCATATATATACATACACATGTACATGTGTGCGTAATAGTGGTTACAGCAAAAGAAGCTAGAACACAGAATTCCTAAAGATTCAAAATACCACTGAAGAATTGATTTCCTGTCAAATCTCTCTAAAAATATTTATTTTTGCCAAATGAGCATATCCCCAAAAAGGATCTTTACTAAAACCAAGATTAATTACTTAATAATTATTGAATGCTGAGTCTTGGGAGATACTATGCTGGGTGCTGGGTTAGAAGCAGGAATCAAGATAAATATGATCCCTGTCCTTATGGAACTTACCTGCCAGTGTAAGAGAAAGACATTCAAGAATTACAAAAAAATAATTATAATCGTGATGAGTGCTAAGGAGAGATACAGGATGCTCTGAGATTATTTGATAGTACAACATTAAAGATCTTATCTAAATAATAGAGAAGTTTGTTGCAACCAGAAGTCATTATTTCTGTAACACATTCAAAAAATGAATAGGATAATTTCTCAGAAAGTTCTTAAGAAAGAAAATTCAACCTAAGCCAAGAACCCGGCTATGTACCTTGCATATTTTACTTAATTTACTTTTACAACAAAACCACGAGGTACCTATTAACAGACCTTGGTTTTATTCTCTAATTTGCCATGCCAACGTGTGCCTTGCACACTAATTGTCTTGACAGAAACTTTAAAAATTACCTAAAGATTATGTGAAAAAGTTCTCAGTACTGTTTTCCATCTAAATCTTCAAAACCTGTACACAAACATTGCACAATTATCCATTCCAGCTCTCTCTCTGTCTTAGCAAACATGAGTTTTCGGACAGTGCAAAGACCCCAGTCACAAAATAAATAAAACTACAACCATTGCACAGCTCCCTGCTTTCTTGCTCTCCACTTCATTCCTATTTATGCCATCCTGTGGTTACATGCCCCTGAGCAAGGCAACACCTCAGCTGTCCCCAACCAGAATATTGCTCCTTTCTCAACATTCAACAGTAGCAATGGTAGTTCTGAGCCCCTGATATAAATAAGTGAAGAGGAGACACACAGGTCTAGTCTTAGGGAAGATAAGCGGGTTGACCAAAACAAGAATATTTCCACCCACTGTTTTTTCTTGTATTATTTGTGGATGATATGCAGCATAGGGAGAGCCATAATAGTTTTTTATGTACCTATAAACATTTCTGTCCATTTTTAGGGCCATTTTTGGAGTCCCCCTACCATTTCTTTATTTTGAATTAATGTTCAGTTGGTTATGACTGCTTTAATCTTTGGGTATTTTTAAAAATCAAATTTCAAGTTTAAAATTTTGTTTGAATGTAACAATAGGTAAAATGTCTATAAATCAAGAAGATGCTACTACTACACAAACTCTTCTCAGGTAAAAGGGAAAAAAATATTGCTTAGCTTTTGAGAAAAATCCCCTTATGATAATGAAAGTCTTTCATATAGCAGCAATAATTGCCATATGATGTAAATTGAAGGCAATGAATGAATAGTAAGCCTTGATTACCTTTTCCCATTTAGTCCAGGGCATTGTTTTGGCAATTCTTTCTTCTCTCCCCAATATCAATAAATCTCCCTTTCCTAGATTTTTTTCCCCATTGGCTAACAAGCATGCTTTTTCTCTTTTACTTAAAAGAAAACTTCTGCTTGATCTTGCTTCACTTTATAGCTACCACCCCATTTTTTCCCCTTCTCTTTGGCAAATCTCCTTGAGTTGTTTAAAATTGCTGTCACCACTCTCCCATTTTCTCTTGAGTCTACTATCAAGCTTTAATACTCACCACTCCACCCAACCACTCATTTTAATGTTATTAAATACAGTGGTCAGTTCTCAATCCTCATCATATCAGATCATTTAGCAATAAGTGATTTAGCTAATTGTTTTCTTCACATGGTTCCCAGGATACCATATTCTCTTGGTTTTCCTCCTATACGCTATAGCTTCTTCATAGTCTCTTTTGTTGTTTCCTTCTAGTCTTTCAAATATCTTAATGTTGGAGTGTCCAGCTTAGAGAGATTTCTCTTCTTCTAACCACACTAATTCCTTTAGCAATCTCAATTATCCCACAGTGAGCAAATTAGAAATGCCACACCTG
Source organism: Ursus maritimus (assembly GCF_017311325.1). Lineage (NCBI taxonomy): Eukaryota > Metazoa > Chordata > Mammalia > Carnivora > Ursidae > Ursus > Ursus maritimus. Next base: position 33,138,805 of record NW_024423453.1, read on the forward strand.
CCTTGCTTTAATGCAGAAGAATGGATTCAAAGGCTTAGGGAGATTAGAATGTTCAAGTGGACTTGTCATTTAATAACTACTTACCCATACCGGAAGGGTCCATAGAACATATTTTTTACTACTGTGAGAAATAAATATGAGAAGGGAACCTCCACATCTTTGAAATGTTCAGTGATTGCTCTTCTCTATAGGCCAGACCTTAAAATGTGGACTGTAGTCACCAAATTAGAAAACCTAAATGGAATTACAGTAATTGGATCCCAAGGTAGCAGGAGTCAAGTGGCAGCCCTTAACTGCCAAAGTCAAGGTGTGGTTACCATAATGGATAGCCATCAAAGCAGCAAACAGAATAGTCTGATTTGCATAGACATATGGCATTGGCTAGTCAATCATAGTGTTCCTAGAAGTGAAACAGAGAAATCGATAGGAAGCCTACTAAATTCTTACTTGATCTATAAACAGGAAGGTTCTAAGTCAGGTAAACAAAAGTCTAATTTGAGTCATCAAAACAGTCATGACCCCTCAATTAGTTCTCAGAGTTGAGCCAGTTTATAGACCCAGAACCCCTTGAATGAAGGGGAGGCTGGGTACCCTTGAGGGAGAACCCCAGTACACTGGCAAAAATTTATACTGTTAATCTTTCTCCCAGCCTTCCTCAAAGTGACCTATAGGCTTTTGCTACGGTTAACTGCACTGTGGGAAAAATAAATAATCAGTTTTCAGAGACTACTGGACACTGACTTAGAACTGACACTAATTCTAGGAGATCCAAAAACATCATTGTGATCTACCAATCAGAATAGGAGTTTAAGAAGGTCAAGTGATCAATGGAATTTTAGCTCAAGTCTGTCTCACAGTGGGCCCAGTGGGTCTCCTAGCCCATTCTATGGTTATTTTTCCAGTTCCAGAATTCATAATTGGAAGAGATGTACTCAGCAACTAGCAGAATGCCCACATTGGTTCCCTGACCTGTGAAGTGAGGGCTATTAGGGTAGAAAAGGCCGAGTGGAATTCATTAGAACTGCCTCTACCTAGGGAAATAGTAAACCAAAAGCAATAGCATATTCCTGAAAAGACTACAGAGATTAGTGCCACAACCAAGGGCTTGAAAGTTACAGGAGTGTGATTCCCACATCCCCATTCAACTCACTTATTTAATCTATGCAAAAGACAGATGATCTTAAAGAACAACAGATTATCATAAACTTAACCAGGTGGAGACTCCAATTGCTGTTGCTCTACTAGATGTGGTTTCATTGCTTGAACAAATTAACTCATCCCCTGGTATCTGGTATGCACCTTTTGATCTGGCAAATGCTTTTTCCCTCAATACCTGTTAGTAAAGACCGCCAAAACCAGTTTGCTTCCAGCTAGCAAGGCCAGTAATACATTTTCACTCTCCTACCTGTTAACTCTCCGGCCCTAACTTAGAGGTCACAATGTAGTTCACAGGTATCTTGATCACCTTTCCCTTCCACAAGATATCACACTGGTCTGTTATATTGATGACATTATGCTGACTGGACCTGTGAACAAAATGGATTTATTATTAAGACATCTGCATGTCAGAGAGTGAGAAATAAATATGTCAAAAATATTCACTTCTACCTCAGTGAGTTCTAGGGATCCAGTAGTATGGGGCATGTTTAAATATCCTTTCTAAGGTAAAGGATGAGTTGTTGCACCTGGCCCCTTGGGCAACCAAAAAAGAGGCAGAACCCCTGGTGGGCCTCTTTGAATTTGGGGGGCAACACATTCTTCATTTGGGCATTTTAGTCCATCCAATTTACTGAGTGACCTGAAAAGCTGCTAGCTTTGACTGGGGTCTAGAACAGAAGGCTCTGCAAGAAGTCCAGGTGGCTGTGCAAGCAGCTCTGCTACTTGCGCCATATGATTCACCATATCCAATGAGCTTGAAAGGTCAGTGGCAGAGAGAGATGCTATTTGGAGCCTTTGGCAAGCCCTAGAAGTGAACAACACAAGCCCCTAGGATTTTAAAACAAAATTCTGCCATCTTCTGCAAATATTTACTCTGAAAAACAGCTCCTGGCCTGCAACTGGGCCTTAGTAGAAACTGAATGTACAACCATGAGCCACCAGGATACCATGTGTCCTGAGTTGCTCATCATGAACTGGGTGTTATCTGACCCACCAAGGCACAAATGTGGCATGCACAGTACTACTCCATTATCAAGTGAAAATGGTATATATGTGATTAGGCTCAAGCAGGCCTTGAAGGCACAAGTTACCTGTAAAAGTGGCCCAAATGACTACAGTCCTCCCTCCTGCCACACTACCTTCTCTCTCCCAGCCTGCACCTATGGCCTCACGGTGAGTTCCCTACAATCAGTTGACAGAGGAAGATTCTGGCCTGGTTTACAGATGGTTTTGGACAATATGCAGACACCACCCAAAAGTGGACAGCTGAAGCACTACATTCCCTTTTTCTGGGACATCCCTGAAAGACCGTGGTGAAGGGAAACCCTCCCAATGGACAGAACTTTGAGGAGTGCACCTGACTGTTCACTTTGCTTAGAAGGAGAAATGGGCAGACATATGATTACATACTGATTCACAGACTGTGGCCAATCACTTTCTCCCCAGCCACCTCTGGCATCACCCAATGGGCTCACAAAAAAAGTGGCCATGGTGATAAGGATGGAGGTTATAATGGGCTCAGCAACATATATTTCCACTTACCAAGATTGACCTAGCTATGGCCACTGCTGAGTGTCCAATCTGTCGAGAAAAAAGACAACATTAATCCCTGATATGGCACCATTCCCTGAGGTGGTAGCCAGCTACCAGGTGGCAGACTGATTACACTGGACTGCTTCCATCACGGAAGGGGCAGTATTTTGTTCTTACTGGAACAGACATTTTCTCTGGATATGGGTTTTCCTTCTCTGCATACAATGCTTCTGCCCAAACTACTCTCAGTGAACTTACAGAATACCTTACCCACATTCATGGTATACTACATAGCATTACTTCTGATCAAGGAACTCATTTCACAGCAAACAAAGTGTAGCAATGGACCCATGCTCATGGAATCCACTGGTCTTCTCTTGTTCCCCACTCTCCATCCTGAAGCAGCTGGCTTGACAGAACAGTGGAACAGCCTTTTGAAGACTTAGTTACAGTGCCAACTAGGTGACAACTTGCAGGACTAAAGCAAAATTCTCCAGAAGGCTGTGTATTCTCTGAATCAACATCTGATATATGTTGCTGTTTCTCTCACAGCCAGGATTCACAGGTCTAGAAATCAAGCGGTAGAAGTAGGAGTGGCACCACGCACTATTACCCCTGGTGACCTACTAGCAAAATTTTTGTTCCCTCTTACTGAGACCTTATGCTTTGCTAGTTTAGAAGTCTTGGACCCAAATGGAGGAATGCTTCCACCAGGAAACACAATGATTCCAATGAACTAAGAGTTAAGAATGCCACTAGGCCACATTGGACGACTCATACCTATGAATCAACAGGCAAAGAAAAGAGTTGCTGTGCTGGCTATGGTGATTGATCTTGACCATCAAGGGGAAATCAGACTGCTAGTCTACACTAGAGATAAGGAATGTACTCTGTCCAGAATATAAGAGATATTGTAAGGCATCACACTCATGTTATCCCTTTATAGTCATACACACCCTCCTCTTTCCCAATCCCACCATCCCTAACTTCTGGCAACCACTAATCCATTCTTCATCTCTAATTTTTTTTTTCATTTTGAGAATGTTATATAAATGGAATCGCATTATACAACCTTTGAGATTGGCTTTTTTCACTTAATATAACGTCCTTGAGACACAGCCAAGTGATGTGTCTATCAAGAGTTTGCTCCTTTCTATTTTGATTAGTATTCCATGGTATGGATGTACCACAATTTGATTAGTCATTTACCTACTGATAAACATTTTGGTTGTTTCTAGTTATTGCCTATTAGAAATAAAACTGCTATAAACATTCGTGTATATGTTTTTGTATGAACATAGTTCTCATTTCTCTGGAATAAAAATCCAGGTCGATAACTCAGTCATATGGTAGTTGCATATTTAATTTCTAAGAAACTGCCAAATAATTTTCCAGAGTAGCTGAATGATTTCACATTCCTACCAGCATGTACGAGAGATCCAGTTTCTCTGCATCCTTGCCAGCATTAGTATAGTCACTATTTTTTACCTTAACTGTTCTAAGAGGTGTGTAATGATACCTCATGGTCTTAATTTGTATTTCCCTAGTGACTATACTGATGTTGAACATCTTTTCCTGTGCTTATTTGCTGTGTATACTCTTCAGTGCAATGTCATCATGTTTTTTGCTTTTTAATTGAATTGCTTAATTTTACTGCCCATTTTCTAAAAACCTTTTACTGTAGTAAAACATACATAAAACTTATTTTAACCATTTTTAAGTGTACAGTTCAATATTAGTACATGTTGTGAAATCATCACCACTATCCAATTCCAAATACTTTTATCCTCACAAACAGAAATTCTGTACCCATTAAGTGATAACTCCCAAGTTCTTCTTTTCCCTAACCTCTGGTAACTTCTATTCAACTGTCTCTAAATTTGATTTTTCTAGGTACCTCACGAAAGTGGAATCATAAAATTTTTGTTCTTTTATGTCTGGCTTATTTCACTTAGCTCATTGTTTTCAAGGTTGATCCATGTTGTAGTATTTCACTCCTTTTTAAGGCTGAATAATATTGTGTAGATATACCTTATTTTGTTTATCCACTCATCTATTAATGAATATTTAGGTTCTTTCCACCTTTTGGATGTTGTGAATAATGCTGCTATAAACACTGGTGTTCAACTATTTGTTTGAGTCTCTGCTTTCAATTCTTTTGGGCATATACCTATAAGTGGAATTGCTGGATTGGATCACATGGTAATTCTATGTTTAACCTGAGGAATCATCGTTTCCCACAGCAGCTACGCCATTTTACATTCTCATTAGCAATGCACAATTTCTACACATCCTCACCAACTCTGGTTATCCCCCCCTTTTTAAAATAATACCCATCCTAATGGGTATAAAGTGGTATCTCATTGTGGTTTTGATTTGCATCCCCCTACTGGCTAGTGATATTAAGCATCTTCTCATGTGCTTATTGGCCATTTGTATACCCATAATATCTTCTTTGGAGACATTTCTATTCATGTCCTTTGCCCATTTTTTTATTTGAGAGAGTGAGGACACAAGCGGGTGGGGGGGGGAGAGAGGAAGGGCAGAGGGAGCAGCAGACTCCCCTCTGAACAGGGAGCGCTGACATAGAACACACAGGGCTGAATCCCAGGACCCTGGGATCATGACCTGAGCTGAAGGCAGATATTTAACTGACTGAGTCACCTAGGTGCCCCTCCTTTGCCCATTTTTGAATTGGATTGTTTTGTTATTGTTGCGTTGGAGTTCTTTATATATTCTGTAATTACTCACTTATCAGATGTAAGCTTTGCAAATATTTTCTCCCATTCCATGTTTAGTCTTTTCACTCTCTTGATAGTGTCACTGGATACACAAAGGCCTTTTACTGTTGAATTCTCAGAGTTCTTTATTCTAAATATGTCTTTGTCAGATATCTGGTTTACAAATACTTTCTCCCAGTCTGTAGCTTGTTTTTTCATTCTCTTAACAGGGTCTTTCACTGGGGAAAAGTTTTTAAATATGATGAAGTCCAATTTATTGACTTGCTTTTAGTATAATGTCAAAGTACTCTTACCAAGCCCTAGGTCCCAAATATTTTTTCTATGTCTTCTTCTAAAAGTGTTATGATTTCGTTTTACATTTAAATCTATGATCCATTTTGAATTAATTTTTGTATAAGGTGTGAAGTTTAAGTCGAGGTTTTTTTCTTTGCCTATAAATATCCAATTGCTCCAGCACCATTTGTTGAAAAGGCTATCCTTTCTCCATTGAATGGCTGTTGCATCCTTGCGAAAATTCAGATGAGCATATTTGTGTGTGTGTATTTCTGGGTAGTCTAACCTGTTTCATTGATCTATGTGTCTATCCCTCTGCCAGTACCACACTGTGTTGATTACTGTAATATATAGTAAGTATTAAATTTGGGTAGAGTGATTCCTCCCACTTACTATTCCAGTTTGCCTTTCCATATAAATTTTAGAATACTCTTTTATCTACAAAAAAAAAATCTTGCTGGGATTATAATACAAATCATGTTAAACCTGTATGTCAGTTTGGGAATAATTAACATCTTTACTATGAGTTTCCCAATTCATGAAAACAATATGTATCTTCATATGTTTATATTTTCTTTGATTACTTTCCTAAGTGTTTTTTCATCTAAGTTTAAATCCTGCCCATGTTTTACAAGATTTATACCTAAGTTGTTTTGTAGTGATTGTAAACAGTATTACATTTTTTATTTTGGTTTCCATGTGTTCATTGTCAGTATATAAAAGTATAATTGAGTTTTGTCTATTATCTGGTATTCTGAGACCTTGCTGAACTCACTCACTTTTCTAGAAGTTATTTTGTTGATTTTTTGGAATTTTAAAAATAACTCCTTCATTTTGTTAAAAATAATAAAAAGTTCATTTGTTCAATAAATTATTAGATTGTTTGTGCCAGATACTGTTCTAACTACTAGAAATGGAGGTTACTAAGAAACAGGGTTGCTTGACCTCATGGAGCTTAGATTCTAGAGGAAAGAAGAGGACTGCAATCAATTAAATAACAAGTTAATTTCACATGATGGTTAAGTACTATAAAGAAATAAACATAGTAACATCATAGAGTGGTAGATAACCTAGAACTGACCCTATAAGGAAATGACTTCTGAGCAGACTTAAATTACAGTAGCCAGAGAAGAAAGTTTCAGTTAAGTACAAAAGCCCAAGACCTGAAAGAGTTTGACCTGAGGAAGAACAATCAGAAGGCCAGTGTGACTCACATAGTAAGGAGGCGAGTGGTAGGATAAGACTCAAGGGCTGCTTCATGTAAAGTCTTGCAGTTAATGGTAGGTACTTGAATTTCATCCAAATTAGATGGGAAGCACTGAAGGTTTTAAAACTAAGTTGTTAGGTCAGTTTGGTGTGTATTATTTAAATCATAAAAAATATTATCCCATCATACCAGTGATTGGTATATTTCTTTCCATCTTCCTACCATTTAAAAAATGTACATGAACATAAACTGCATAAAGTGATCATTAGTAATTAATCACAAGATGATTTATTAATCACAGCTCTAATTTACACAATGAGTTTGCTTTTGATTCTATAAGGAAATATAAATATCCTTGGTAAAGATAACTTCATAGAGTGCTGTTGCAGTTGGCCAACTCTAAACCACTGCCTTTGAAAATGTCTTTTCTCTTTGCCTATCACAAACATATAAACACACACACACTTTTCACCTAATAGCTATTTATTTAACTTCTCATGCTCTCATTACCTTATCTATAAAATGTAGCCACTAATGTCTACTTCCAAAGTCTAGTTTTGAGAACTAAGAATAAAGTATACTATATTGAGTCCAGACAAATAGAGGGTGTTTAATAAATGATAATTCCCTATCCTGAGCTTTTTCTCATTCACCTCCATCACTTAGCTCCTATTTCCAGATCTAAGACATTTATAAAACCATTTAATTCATAACTGGGGCCTCAGAGTAAATTTTTACACAAAATTTTAAAGCCTGTAGCAATAGCACTTACTAATTCAATGATTAGTGGCATAACACACTTCAACAAAGCCTTTTCATAGACTTTTGAAAATATTTTAAGATGTTGAACAAGAACATGGTACTGTATATAACTTTTAGTTGTGGGATAGAATCAATTATGTAAAGTCAGCCACTTTCAAATGAAATCTTAGAACAATAGAAGAGCATATTGTGTATATTTGTTTTTACCAATGACAATACAGGAAAACATTCTTTGAATATTTTAGCATAAAAACCTGCTAAATATTTTATTTCATGCATCTATCACTCAAGAAGTACTTTAAAAATACTGAGTCATGGTGCTTTTGGAAGCCTAATAGTATGAAACTATGTTATCTGTATTATGCAGACTGAGAACAACTGGCACTATATTCTCTCAGACATCTTATTTTACAACATTCAATTTCTCAAGACAGAATATTAACAGAAATGATTTAAGTTTTTAACTAACCAGTATTTTTTCCCTGCCTATTTTGGAGTAATTATTTCACTCCTGTTATTCAGCAATCTTCAATCATCTTCAATTGACTCCCTAGCAAATCCTCCACTAAGGCTAATTCGAAATCTCTGCTACCCCTCAAATCCACAGTCCTACTGTTCATTCCTCTTAATGTTTTACTTTCTACATTATTTTTGTCTTCCAGTATGGCACCATTCCCAGTAAAGTCCAACTTTTCTCTGTAGTTTTACCCTCTATGTATTTGAAAAGGAAAAGTTCCAAAGCTATTCCTGTGCTCTAGCATGATTGTCTTTTAGACTGATTGATTGCCTTATTTCTCTTTTATCTTCAAGTTCTTCCTACTAACTCAGTCTCAAATTTCCTCTGCTCGGCTCCTTTCTCATCTAAACTGCTATTCTTAATATTACCCTAATTGACATGTTAAATATATTGGTGTAATCATTTTGTAAATTGGTAAAAGCAAAAACGATATTTAGCAAAGTAAAAAACTTAGAATTTTGTTCATTTTTCTATTGGAAAATATTTCTATTGATTCTATTTCTGTTCTATCTTAAACCATTTCTTTTAAGTTTTGTCATTATTGGAGGCCATTTATAGCTAATTTCACAACTATCTTAGCCAAACCTGAACGGGGCTATAATTATGCAATTTTTTTTTTCCAATTTAAAGGCCTCTGATTATTCTTATTGTAAATCTTTGGAATTTACCTTAAAAGAGTACAAGCATGATGACTGCAGCTATTTATTGTAAACCATCTTCAATGTCAGCATGCACAGATACGGGCATACCTCAGAGATAGTGCAAGTTCAGTTCCAGACCACTGTAGTATGAAGTGTATATCACAAGAGTCAAAAGAATTCTGGGGATTTCCAGGGCATATAAAAGCTATATTTACACAATACTATAGTATAATATAGTGTGCAATAGCTTTATGTCTAAAAAAATACATACCTTAATTTTAAAATATTGTATTGCTAAAAAGTGCTAACCATCATCTGAGCTTCCAGTGAATCATAATCACTGCTCACAGATTACCATAAGTAATAATTTAAAAGTCTGAAATATTACAATAACCAAAATGTGACAGAGCCACGAAGTTAGCAAATACTGTTTGAAAAACAGAGCCAATAGTCTTGTCTAACACAGGGTTGCCACAAGCCTTCAATTTATAAATCAGTATCTGCAAAACATTACTCTAGTGCGTGAAGTGCAACAAAATGAGGAATTAAACACTGAAATTTTCACCTGGTTTTCTATTTTCAAAGTACTCTTTAATATGACATAGGCAAATATATACCTGTCTTTCATTCTTTTTCACCTGCCACTTTTCCCTTACTCTTCCACCATTTTTTGGACAGCTTTTAGTTTCTCAATATGCCCCAAAAGCTCACTAAAAAGATAGTTACTTAGAGGCTTCATAAAACAAATCTCCATCAATACTGACCCTCACTAAATGCACTCAGCTGCCAGTATGGTTCTTACTTTAATAACCACAACATAGAAGAAGGCACTCGCATTTCGGAGCCCTAGCTCATTTCTCAGTGAACGCGCCAAGACCGAAACCATTTCTCCTCAATCACAGTTTTGAGTTCTCTTCCTTAGTTTCTCCGCAAATGTTTTTCTCTCGTTTCCAAAACTTTCTCATTCACAAAATTTTACATAAATAGCACTTCCTCGGGCGTTCACGAGTAACCTGACCTGCACAGAACCTACAGAGGTCGAAAGGTGGGAATACTAAGGTCGGTGGCCACTTCCTCAACGTCCGCTCCCAGCCGGGCCGCCCAGAAAACCGCCTGTGACTCGACACACTCTCCCCAATGACGCGAGCGTCGCCGCACGACTCCACTGGAAGCGGCCGCGCCTGCGCAGCAGCGGCGGAGCGGAGCGGGGCGGGGAGGGGGCTAAAGCGTAGCCTCGAAAGTGGCCGCGAGGAGGGGAGAAGGGGGAGAGGGAGAGAGGTGGCTACCGAGGTGGAAGGGCGGAGGGGCGGAGGGCCCGAGGGCCCGAGGGCAGGAGGGCCGGAGGTCGGGCCTTTCAGAAGGGACCTCCGTCCTTCACTTCCTGTTTGCGGGAACTTCTGAATCCGGGTCAAGGGGGGTTCACCTCCTTATCTTCTCCGGAGCTGACCCGGCAGTTTCAGTGACAGCGGCTTCTGACTCCGTCCTGGGCTGGTTTCATGTTACGACCTGCTGAGTCCGGACGTCCACACCTGTCTTGGGACGCTAAGGCGCGCTTCCTTCACCTACTGGCTGGCAGCCACGGGCCTTGAGTGACCGCCGCCGCCGGGGGTCCTCGCCATCCCCTCCGCGCTGATGCTGAGAGGGAGCGCGGGCCCGGGGCGGCGGCGGAGTGCGAGCCTCTGGCTCCCTAGGCCCGCCGCGGGCGGTGCCGGTTCTTACGCTCCCCAGGCTTGCCACCTCCCGCCCGCGCTTGGATGGGCCCCTCTGCCCGATAAATGTGGCTGCTGAGACTGCGGTGGCGGTGGTCGGTCCCGCTGCTGCGCTCCAAGTTCACCTTTGCCGCGGGACTCTCCTGCCCCACGTCGGGACTGTTGCCCTCCACTCCTAACCCCCTGGCCCTGGCCTTGCAGTTTGGCGACAATGGACAAGATCCTGGAGGGCCTGGTGAGTTCTTCGCACCCACTGCCCCTAAAACGGGTGATTGTGCGGAAGGTGGTGGAATCGGCGGAGCACTGGCTAGACGAAGCGCAGTGTGAAGCCATGTTTGACCTGACCACCCGGCTCATCCTGGAGGGCCAAGACCCCTTTCAACGGCAGGTGGGGCACCAAGTGCTGGAGGCCTATGCACGATACCACCGGCCAGAGTTCGAGTCCTTCTTCAACAAGACATTCGTGTTGGGCCTCCTTCAGCAGGGCTACCACTCGCTGGACAGGAAGGACGTAGCCATTCTGGACTACATTCACAACGGCCTGAAGCTGATCATGAGCTGCCCATCCGTGCTGGACCTCTTCAGCCTGCTGCAAGTGGAGGTGCTACGCATGGTGTGTGAGAGGCCGGAGCCGCAGCTCTGCGCCCGATTGAGCGACCTCCTGACCGACTTCGTGCAGTGCATCCCCAAGGGGAAATTGTCCATCACCTTCTGTCAACAGCTTGTTCGAACAATAGGCCATTTCCAGTGCGTGTCTACCCAGGAGAAGGAGCTGCGGGAATATGTCTCTCAGGTGACAAAAGTGAGTAACTTGCTGCAGAACATCTGGAAGGCCGAGCCCTCCACACTCCTGCCTTCCCTGCAAGAAGTTTTTGCAAGCATTTCTTCCACAGGTAAGTGTCATTATATTCCAGAAAAATCTCTCTTGGAAATTCAGTATGTCTCTTAGACATACACCGTGTTTGCTTCTCTCTGCCCTGAAAACATTCTTAATGGAGAACAGATCTTAATACCCTCATCCAAAGTTTTATTCCCAACCACTTCCCAATTTAGGCTGCCACTTTGTACCTTTAAGAGAAAAAAAAGGCAATGTTCCTATTTTAAATGTTGAAAACACCGAGGTCTAAGACCTTTGGCACTAAATAAGTTGCTTAATTACCAAGCCTCTTGCTGAAGTTATGGAATGCTTTGAGGATGACAGCTACTAAATAAAGCTTCTATTCATTAGTGACTAATGATAGCATAATAATGTTTACCATATTATTATTGTACTGTGACTCTGTCATCTTGTCCTTACGAGTTTTTCCCGCTTTTTAATTTTCCCACTTTTTTATTCATGGGCTGTGTGATTTGTTTTATTACTGGATTATCACAGTTAACTGTGTAGTTTTTGAATATTGACATTTTTTTCTACAATAGTGTATGAGAGAGGGTACAGGTAGAAGAAGGGAAAGGAAAGATATGAGGACTTAAATAGGTGTTTTTGTGCCCAGTGTATAGCCCATGAACTACATCCTTAGAAAGCGGGAAGGAGTTAAGTGATAATTGGCAAGAAAATGCTTTCTCACTAGGGATTTTACCTTGCATTTACATTCCTTGTTTGGACGCGGAGCTTTCAGCTCTGTAAGTTGTAAAACAATAGACCCAAAACTGTGTTCGCTTCCTTCTCTATTTGGTACAGCCATTCTCCTTGGCTATTGTTTGAAATTGAACTTGTGAAGGAGGTGTCTTTTATCTTGGGAACCAGAAATAAGAGTAGAATTTTAACAAGCTCCATGTGTTCTGATGAATGAAATAAGTTTAGGAAAGAATTACCAACTATACATATGCAGTATCTGAGTTGACTATATATATGCAGTATCTGAGTTGTTTTATTTTTTTATTGTAATTTTTCTTGTATTCCCTGTATTGCTAGAACTGTTAGATTTCCCCAGAATTTTTCAACAGTAGCAGTAAAGCTGCATGCCTTGAATTTGCTTAATTACTCTATAGTTTAAGGTATAGTCCCCTCAAAATTTACCTTAATTTTTACTACTTTAAGAGATTTTTAAAAAATCTTCCTTAGAATAGTATAATGACTCCTGTAGTTAATAATTATAAGTTACTTTGGAAAGTCTAAAGTGGGAATTTAAATGATACCTTGAATTTCTTTTCTGACTACTGACTTACAAATGAATATTTTAACACAACAGTGACTTAATATTTAATAATGCAGGAAAATAAAGTAACTTATGGACTAAATATGGTGATAGTGAACAGTAGTTTTTATATTGCAGTAGTTCTCTCTATAATGAGCAGTCATTGCTACTCACCCTTCATCTCTCATTTCTGTAATTTAACATTCCTAGTACATTAGAGTCTACCCATGAGGTAGAGCATAACTGCTTCCTGAGTAACACCTTTGCTGCAAGTAAATTTTTTGTTTTTGTAAATTGTTGTTTCTCTCTAAATGCTTCACTTGAATCTTCTTGCCATATTCCTTTTTCTTTTTAATTAAAAAAATAGATACATCATTTGAACCTTCTGTAGCATTGGCAAGCCTTGTGCAGCATATTCCTCTTCAGATGATTACAGTTCTCATCAGGAGCCTAACTACGGACCCAAATGTAAAAGATGCAAGTATGACCCAAGCTCTTTGCAGGTACTTCTTCATGACACTGTAGATGGTGTTATTGATTTGGGAGGAGATGTTTTGTTGTATTTTGTGGGTAATGAAAAACTTAGATGTTTAAAACTGAAATCATAGAATGAAATACATATTCTCCAAATTAATTGGAATGATTTACCTTACTATATAGGTTTGACAGGCATCCCAGTAATTAAACATACATTTTCAGTTCAGCCTTCTTTAATTCCAAAAATATACACCTGTACACTTACTGTACAGTAAGAAGTTGGTTGGATTATCAATATATTTTTCTAATTTCCTTATTCATTATGGTTTCCTGCAACCTGTTTCTTCTCCCTGGGTTTTTTGGGTTTTGTTTTTTTTTAAGTTAGGTACATACTTTTACTTTCTCTTTCAGTCAGAATCTCTGGATAATACACTCTACCTTTGTCTGTTTAAAATATGTTTTTTCTTCCTTATTCAATAGATGATTTGGTAAAATGCAGAATTCTAATTTGATAGTCATTTTCACAGCATTTTGAAAATAGTACTGCATTGTCTTCTGGCATTTACTGTTGCTGATACAGAGTCTGCTGTCAATCCAATTGTCGTTCCTTTCTGAGTAGTTAGGCTTTTCTGGTAATGTTTATGGCTCTTTCTTCTTGATGTTTTCCATTTATTCTTATATTTCTAGGTATAAACCTAATATTATTTATCCTCAGCATTTTCATGCTTTTCTTAATTCATTTGTTCATTTATTCAAACCGTATTTACTGGACACTTACTTACCATGAGTGCTAGGCAGTGTTTCAAAACCTCCTTGAACAAATGGATAAAAAATCTGTCTTCATGGACTTACTTTCTAGATGGAGAGGAAGACAGTAAATTAGTAACATATCTCATTGATTCCAAGATGCATCCTGATTTCAGAGATATTAAAAAGAATAAAATACAGTCACTTGGTATTTCAGTTTAATTGGCATGACTTTTCCTGCCTTAGTGGTACATGAACTAATTATACATCCTAAAATTGATTTTGTTTTAGATTTTATTAAATATGATAATTAAAATTATTGTTTAGTATTTGAATAGTGATGAGTGTTTTGGGAAAAAAAGTAGATAGGAAGGACATAAAGTATGAGGGAGTGGTTTGCAATTTTAAATAAGAAGGGTTAGGAAGGCCTCAATGAGAACATGAAGATGAAGTAAAGACATAAAGGAAATGAGGGAGCAAAGCCTGTGGAGATCTACGGGGAAAACATCAATATTGTCTTACAACTCATTAATTTTTTCTTCAAAGATACCCATTTATAGAGCTTATTCCAGCTATTGAATTTCTTTATTTCAATGACTATTTTTCTAATGGAGTTTTTCCTCTCTGCCTATTTTTGTTTCACATCTGCCTGGGTTTTTTGTAGTTTTTTTTTTTTTTTATAGTATGCACAGACACGTGTATGTGTGTGTGTGTGTGTGTGTGAGAGAGAGAGAGAGACATCTAAATAGAATACAAGGATTTGGAACAAAGTGGTTTCTGTGTACCTGTTATAAAATTGTAGTCATGACGTATAAACTTAAGTATTTATGTTGGATTTTCAGAAAGCTACATGTATACAAATCTTACTATCTGTAACACAAACTTTGGGGACTTGGGTTTTTTCCACCTTTTCCCCCTTTTTGTTTAGTGTTTGAAAAGACCCTTCTAACTTTCCTTCTTTTTTCCTTGTGTTCTTAAATTTAACTGAGTCAATTTAGCTGTAACTATTACTTTCAATTTCTTGTTGCTCATTCTCTCAAACTTCCACAGATACATGAACATGCTTTGTATATTGCAGAGAAGTCTATATAAATATTGTTCCTGCTGTATTGCCTCTATCTCTGCTACTTTTAATTTATGTTGATCTCCTTGCCATATTTAGTTGTCTATATTTTTGTTTTCATCTTCTTGATATCTTTGTATTCATAGTTCTTAAAATTCTAGAAACGCTATGATACCATGTTGTTAGGATTTTCTTCATATTGTCTGTTCTTTTTATTTTTCCTTTTCCATTTATTCTTACCACTTTATCAGTTCTCTTCTATATATGGTTGATTTCCAAGTTTTTATATAAAGTTCTCATTGTTCATTTACTTTTAATTTTAAGAAACACTCTTTATCAGGGCACCTGGGTGGCTTAGTCAGTTGAGCCTCTGACTCTTGATCTCAGCTCAGGTCTTGATCTCAGCGTTGTGAGTTCAAGCCCCTACTTAAAAAAAGAAAGAAAGAAAAAAAAAAAAGAAAGACTCCTATCTCATCCATCTCTCCATAGAGAAATTTCTTCTATATCCTGTTTAGCAGTAACACTCCTTTATCAGTGTGACCTCAACAACACTAAAATTTCTTTCTCTTTGAGATATATTTATCATAAATTATGTTGTCCTCTAAATAAAATAGGAAGATTCAGAGAATTACAGATGTCATAGCTAAAAGTGAAATTAGAAATCAGTTTATCACCTTCATTCCCTAAGTAATGATATCTAACATTTTTCATTACATGCCATAAATCATTGCAGCAGAGTCTTCTAGTTGGTCTTTTTGCCAGCAGTGACTTATACTTCTCTCTCATTCCCTAAGTCATCCTGATGTATTCAGTTTTCCCTTCTAATCAACAAACTGCAGTGACATCCACCTCTTACTAAATCAAGTGCAAATTCCAATTCTTGGCATTTAGCACTCTCCATCTTAATTTTTCAGCCTTTTCAAAACATACATGGTATCCAGCTTCTGAATTTGTTTTGTTTTTAAAATATATTTGGTAATTAATTTTTGCCTACTTGTTTCTATGGGAAGTTGTGATCCAGTTTTTGTATTGCATTTCTAATTTATCCTACATGATCCTATTTAACCCATAGTCTATCTGGAGTAATTATTCTTACATTGCAAATGTAACTGAACAGGATAGCAGTGTTTATTTTTATCATACTGCCACCCTCTACTTCCCCATAGTCTATATTTCCCCACACATAGCACTTACCATCCTTGAACTGTTATTTTCTGTAATCTAAAGAAATGCAAATACCATACCAGGAACAGATAAATAACATTAAAGTATGAAATTGGCGAGATGTAACTGAAATAATAAGGAATGGGGTACACAGGCACCTTCTAAAAGAGAATGCTGATCCTCAACTCCAGTTTTCTTGTTGCCACAACGAAATTTGAATTCAGTGTTGCTGATCTGATTTTTCAAAAGAAGCCTGTGATCCAGTTTTTTATGTGACATTTCCCAGTTTTTTAAACAGTGGAACAAGGTTAAC
This sequence comes from Ursus maritimus, assembly GCF_017311325.1. Lineage (NCBI taxonomy): Eukaryota > Metazoa > Chordata > Mammalia > Carnivora > Ursidae > Ursus > Ursus maritimus. The sequence goes on from NW_024423453.1 coordinate 33,155,248, forward strand.
TGAGGCTGGATCTAGCCATGAAGGTGCCATCTAAAAGTGAAAATTGGTTTTATTCTCTACAAATTAAAAATAAATCTATTTTTTGTCTTTTGTAATATTGTCAATTTTAATGTTAAGATTTCAAGTTGCATTTTTTTGCAGCTTGAATGGTTTCATTTATTCAACAAATTTGAACTCCTTCTCAGTGCCAATGCACTATGCTAAATACTGGGGATCCACAGATTAAAGATTTTAAAAAAACAACAAGATCACTGTTCTTAAGCTCATGGTCTAATGGAGGAAAGAAGTTCTCAAAATACATAAATTACAACTATAGTTAAATGTTCTTTAAATAGTAAGAAATTAACTCAATATATCAGGGTTAAGTGTTCTTAAAATTCATGTAGTAACCAATACATGGTGGACAAGATTAGTGTAGTTAACCATAAGAATAACTCATCCTACAATGCGAAGGCCTGAAGGTATTTGGGCGTATGCAAGACCAATGAAATTGAAGCAGAACTGGAATATAATGGAAGTGTAGCTAAAAGCACTGCATTTATTCACCAGCAGAGCTTAGTTCAAACACCAGTACTGCTGTTTATTAATTGTGTAACTGTTGACAAATTTCCTAACTTTCCTAACTTTCCCTAACTTTTCTTACCAGTTTGAAAGCAGAAATTGTAACTCTTATGTTTTTAGCACTTAACAGAGTAACTTACATTATAGGCACTCAAATATTTGTTGAGTGAATGGCTTCTAATTCATGTTACTTCTGGCTTGAAGTTTCTTTAGAATGGTCAGGAGATTGGGTACCTATGGAATAAGGGAAAGAGTGAAGGCTTTTGAGATGGGAAGGAGAGGAAAAAGCTGATTGGGTGATTAGGTATAATGAAGAACCATGGCCAATGGAATTTTCTACTCTGCTCCTAGACCTGGGCTGTGGCCCAGGGCCCCATGTTCTGGAGAGCCCAGTTTCCTTCTACTCTGACAGTACCATTCCCCACAGGGCAAAGTCCACAGAAGACTTAATGGCACTTTTTTTCTTCTTTAATTGAACAATATCTCGGATCTTCCTGTGTTAGATCCCCACAGAGAGATTCATATGGATCCATCTCATTCTTTAAAACTCTACATAATGTTCCATAGTATGTTTAACCATTCCCTTATTGATGGACATTTAGATTGCTTGCATTTTTCCATATCCTAAATACAGTGCTACAGTGAACTTACTCTATACACAAATGCAAGTGTCTCTCTATTCCCTATGTGTAGAGTAGCTACAAACTTTTATGAAAATCAGCTTAACAACAGTTAGAATGTGTGAAACAGCTGTCAGAGGCTATTTTAATGATTTGTAACCATTATTGTGTGAAGAAGATGGCCAGAAAATCAAGAAGGGAAATAAAATGTGTGTAGGNNNAACATAAGGAACATACAGATAACTTGTAGTTAACATGCATTTGGACTTTGGGCCACTTTTAACATCTGATGGAACATTTTAATCTTAAGAGCAGAACCTTTTAAAAAAGATAACACTCCAGTGTTAATGTAGATAGTTATAGCTATTGTGAAAATAACTCTCAATTTTGAAGTCAATTTTTTTAACATGTTAGTTGCTCTTTGGTCATGTGCTTTTGTACTTAGTATTTATGTTTGACATTTTGTGCAATTATTTATTTATTTATTTATTTATTTATTTATTGCCACATACGTTGATATTTGGTAGAAGAAAGGCATTCACAATGAGTATTCCCAGTGTCATACATTAATTCATGTAGTCTTCAAATCAGCCCTATAAGATAAACATGTTTATCTATAATCTACAGATGAGGAAACTGAGACACAGAGGTTGAATAACTTACATAGGTGTTAGGGCCCCCCAACTTAGAAATGGTAAGTTGAAGATTTTGAAACCAGATCACTCTGATTTTAAAAAAACTTGTTTTTTCCACTACTATTTTCTTAATTATGTAATCCCCAAAACTGGATTATTGGATCAAATAATATGAACATTTGACCCAAA
>NW_024423453.1:33157257-33259264 GCF_017311325.1 Ursus maritimus
CATTGTGATTAATATTTAACATTAAGGATAGTCTCCATCACACCCCATATTACTTTGTCTTTATTTCCGTTAAACTGGGTTGATATTCAAGAAGAACACTCACTAATTCTATTTGAGGCCATTTAGTGTATTAACACATTCAGTGCCCTTTTATCTATGTAAAGCTTCCTTTTTTGTCTTGGTATAGTAGGATAAGGAAAGGGATGAAAAGACCTGTTTCACAATTCAAAATAGTCATTTTCAACAGCGTGTTTCCTATTTAGACTGCATAGTCACCAGAAAGGAGGAATTTTGTTTCTGTGTATCTTAGTCCAGTTACATTTGAACTCCTCTTAGAGTAAATTTGCCTAATAAATTCTAGCTAGCACTGTGTAGAATCAACTTAAAACTGCATTTATGTGAAATGACACATTATCAGAAATTCTTTTTATTGAAATATGTAAGAAACTATCAGCTTACAAGATTGGGAACTCCTTGAGTACAAGAACCTTTATACTCATTTCTGAATCTTGAACAGTGCTTTTCACAAGCAAGCTCAGTAAGTATTGAGTCACAAAGGGAGGGGTTATTACTATAACTCTTGTTATTCCAAAGATGTTGAAAATATTTTCAAGACTGGTAGTTTTGTTTTTCAATTTTCAGAATGATTGACTGGCTATCCTGGCCATTGGCTCAGCATGTGGATACATGGGTGATTGCACTCCTGAAAGGACTGGCAGCTGTCCAGAAGTTTACTATTTTGATAGATGTTACTTTACTGAAAATAGAACTGGTAAGTAGAAGTATATAAATCCATTAGAATGAATGGTCTCAATATTTAATCTTTGGGTAGTCCCCTTTAAAGCATCTAATGTTAAATATGTTCTTGTTTTTGGTTTTGTTTTGAATCATAATTTTGAAATAGAAATTAAGAATGGTATTGAAGTATAGATAATTAAAATAGTTTTGCTGTTTTCAAGTATCTAATATGAAAACATATTCATCCCATTATCTCTTAAATCCAATTAATCAAGCTTTTACCACCATTATTCTACCACAACTATCTTTGACAACGGTGCCTTCTAGTACTGCTAAACTCGGGAGTTATTTCTTAGGCCTCCTCTCATTTGACCAATCAGCAGCATTTGACACAGTTGATCACTCCCTCTTGAAACACTTGTCTCACTTAGTTTTTGTCTTCGTTCTCTTGGCTTTTGTCCTACTTTACTGGCACCTCAGTCTCCCATTATGGATCTTTCTAACTTTAGAGTGCTTTACAGTTTCATTTTTGAGCCATTTTCTTCTCAGTCCATTCTCACAGCATATGTGTCCCATGGCTTTAAATAACGTTTCTAAGTTAATGACTGCCAGGTATATATTTCTTGTTCATTATTTTCCCATGAACTCCATAGTCATGTATCCAAGTCTATACTCGAATCTCAAATTCAGCTTATCCACGATCTAATTTCTGATTTTTCCCTCCCACACCTGGTCTTCCCCATCTTAAATAGCGACTCTATCCTTCTACTCACTCAGGACAAAACCTGAAAGCTATCCTTCTTTCTTTTCATTCTCTGTCAGCCCTTATCCTATAAATCCTATTGATTCCACCTTTAAAATGTCCAGAATCCTACTACTTTTAACATGAAACAGAAACTACCACCTTGGTCCAAAGCCCTCATCATCCCTTGCTGTACGAATTGGAGTAATCTCCCTGCTCCTGACCTTGGGCCCCTACATGTGTCACACAACTGCATGATCTAGCCCACTGCTGCTTCTCTCCTTGAGTCTCCCACTATTATTGCCTCAGTCTCTGTACTTTGCTTACACTGCCATCTTTGCTCTGTCTCTAGTACACCAGGCTGGAGACCTCCGGGCCTTTCTAGTGCTTGGCCTTTGCCTTGCTTATGCTCTTCTCCCAGGTATCTGCAGGCTTACTTTCATTTCCTTTAGTTTTTTATAGTCAGATGTCACCTTTTAAATGGCGCATTTTTGAATACCCTAATAAAGGCCCCTTTGCCACTCAGCAGTCCCTATTCTTCATACCCTGTTTTCTTGTATTTATCTCTATGTTACTTTTTATTGTCTACCCAACCTGAAGACCGTAAGCCCTATCAAATTAGAGATTTTTTTAATCCACTATTGTGTCCTCAGTACCTAGAATAATGCCAAGCAATAGTAGGTACTCAGTCAATGTTTGTTGAATGAAATCCAATGAAGCGTGGGCTAAGGAATGATCACTTTGTAGGTAAGGCTTGACAGATTTGTATTTGATTAAGGGGTTTTAAGAGTTGTTTAGGCCACTATATTACCTTGATCTCTGTCATGTTGTTATTTCCCAACTTTCTCTCCCAAAGTAACATGTTATGATAGAACTTTCCAGGAATGGGGATAGTCATATAAATATTTTTTGTCCAAGGAAAATAGGCACTAATTGGGTTAATGATTTCCCTACAAACTCTTAAGGTGGATGTCTTATCTTTTTTGAAGGTTTTTAATCGACTTTGGTTTCCTCTTGTGAGACCTGGTGCTCTTGCAGTTCTTTCTCACATGCTGCTCAGTTTTCAGCATTCTCCAGAGGCATTCCATCTGGTAAGTTAGGACACAAGCTTTCTGCACTGCAGAACTTTGTGTTAAAATTTTAGTTTAATATGGAGTCATATTTGTATATAGTGAAAAAGATTGTAGGTTAGTCCTGACTCTGTTTTCTTGTAGCTTTATGATTTCTTAGAAAATTGAGGTTGTGGGATTTTCCTCCAAAGAATATATTTTCAGAATGTTTTGAGTCTCACCAAAACTGCTGCACTTGCAACCACTACCAGCTGTTGAATATTATTGCTCTACATGAGAGATGTCACGTGTCGGTGTCACTGATGGTTGTCTGTTCACGTAGGAACAGTGTAGAAGGAAAATGCTTTAGAATTTCAGAAACGTGAAGCATCAGGTGTTGTTTTATAGTCCCAGAATTAAGACTGCATTCTCTCCCAGCCCAGAGCCTACAAATCCTATTATACCTTTAAAATATATCCAGAACTCTACCACTTTTAATGAGCTACCTCACTGGTTTTGATTTGATTTGATTTGATTTCAGTTCTTTGATTATCAGTCATTACAGATGGAAATGACAAAATGTTATTTTGAGAACCTGTCCATCTCTCTAGTGCATCACAGGCACTAGATTGCTTCCTCTAGGGTCTGATCCCATTTTACAGGACTAGAACCTCATTATTAGTATGCCCACAATGTAAATATCTTAGGAATGCTGACCCAGTATGAGCAAATTCAAGGGAGACTGATGATGAAGTGCTGAATTCCAGTTGTTGATTATTAGCTAGAAATAAAACTAGCCTCAAAGATCCATATACATACTTAGGCTGCTTAGTGCCTCACTGCCACTGAAGGAAAATCTGCAGGCTTTATAGAAAGTAATAAAGATAATAAAAGATAAAGATCCTTACAGCAAGTAATATTATACATTGTCACGTAGAATGGGTTTTTCTGAGAATTTCTACAGTTAATCGCGTAATTGATGATCTTGACCGTCAACCAATAACCTTATATCTGTTTGTTACATAAACAGAACTCAAAACTTGAGCTAAGATAGCATGTGTACTAGCTAAGTCTAACAAAGTAAAGAACATCAATTATTTGTGTCTGTCTTCAGGCACAATCATGTGTAGGCCATTTGAGGAAAGATTTATTTTCAGATTTTCTGAGAGGGAGATTCTCTAATAAAACTTACTCATCCATTCTAATGTTTATTGCTCTTCACACTGAGGACATTTCTTAATCTCTCTGATTAGTCATTGATGCCATACTGTAAACCTATTTCTTGGCTTCCAGTTTTTTCAAAAGATGGAAAACATCTCCATATGTTGTATTGCTTCTTTTTCTGAAAAACATAGTTGAAATAAAAATGGCTGACTTTGAAATATTGGCTTATTGAAATACTGATATGAAATCATTTATTTAAGGATTAGGTAGATCTGAAATTGAAAATATCGTCTGGCTTAGTAAATTCTAAAAACTAAGATCTAATTATTGCCTACATACTGTGCATAGCCTGACTGGCTACTCAACTAAAATAAACTTGGGCATCTCGTGGTGGGTCTTATAGTAGTTATATCAACTATAACTCTAACTCAGTGAAGGCAGAGGTTTAGAAGTTGTTAACTGTGAGCAATAACCTGAAATCACCAACATCGTTATTCATAGCATTTTAGAGCAAACCAAGATTAATGTTATAATGTATGTTATTACAGACTAAATCGCTTTTCATATCCTTTTTATAAGTGGAAAGAAATTTATTTTAAACAAAAGAAAAATATCAAAGTTTCTAATAAGTTATACACATTTTCTCAAATAGTAACTTCAGTTTAGTGAGTATTACAGTAATGTCCACAAATATTTAGATTTGCTCACTTAAACTTTCAAGCAGTTAGAAGGTAATAGCCTGCTTGGACATATATCTCTATGCCTGTAAAGAACTTAGTCTCATTTCTATGTCAGTGACAATTTTGACCATATAGGATATAATAGTAGGCAACTATATTATCTGATTGCAAAGACCAAATCTACAGTAGGAAGGCTTTCGGAAGATTTGGAATTGTAAATTATATAATCATTTTTTAAAAATTATTTTATCTTCTCTTCCATTTCTCTCTCTCTTTTCACCTGTGAGGACACAAAATAATTTTGGTGTTTTGCAAGAAACAAAACACTGCTATTTTAGCAAGAAAGTATCTGATAAATACGGCTTTAGAGAGCAAAATTATAATTCAGCTTTGTTTAGAAAAGAGAGATGAGAGCAGTAGAGTGAACTCATTAGGAACTGATGGTTTCATGGTCAAAATAATACCTTTGATGGACATAAGATCAAAGAAGGTAGTGCAAAAGCTAAAATGTGATTTTAAGACCTCAAACATGGAGTCAGAGCAAAATGAGAATAGCACTGTTAATTTAAGAATATGATTGTTCCTTTCAGAAGGAACAAAAGGGAGTTGATTATGATACTACTATAATTGTTATTATTGCCATTTGGTGGTAAGACCATAGAGCCATAACTGCACTTTTATCACAAGTTAGCAACCAGAAAAATGTTCTACAAATAGTACATAATAATATTAGAGGCCTTTTACATATGAAGTATAAATGTGTATTACTAGATTATGATTAATAATTAACTGGAACAAGGATACCACCGCACTAACGGAATGAGCCATTTCTGCAAAACCGAGTTTATCTTGTTAATAACCTCTTGAATATGTGATGACTCTGTATTGACCTTAGTCTAATTATATAATGATAGGACACTGTTGTGCTTATTATCAATACTAAGTTTTCTACATGTTTTTAAACAATGAGCATTTTAGATTTCCCTTTTATTTTTAACTCCAATTTCTTAAAAATAATAAAAATTTCTGATTCCATTTATTTTTAGAACCATCTCCTCTTTTTGGAGGTGGGGATTTGGAGTCGTTAATAAGGAAAAACATGCTAACGTAAGACATCTTCCCTATACTTATCTAAAAGAAGAGCCAAGCTGTAATTCTAGTTACTTCAGTTACTTTCTTGAAGTAGACTTTAATATGCAATGCACAGTGTTTAATTCTTTCAAGTGAAAAATCTAAAATTCACACTAGGTGGAGCTCTTAAGCTAATTTTAGGTTTATCTTTTAAAAATTTGTTCCTACTGAACAGTCTGGTAAATATAATAGTCCTAACATTTTTCAACCTAACATTTTTCAGAATGGCAGAAGTGACTAAGTCTTCTATTTTGTACCTGAGTTTATGTTTTAGATGGAGTATAAGGATAAGGAGAGGGGTTTTATATGGAATTAAAATGATATGTGACTTTGAAACTTGATTTATCTTGATATTCTGGAAATTTTAACTTCATAACTTTTTTAGAAAAGGACTATGACTGAACATACAAAAAAGTACTTGCTGATCATGTAACGTTTGCATTCCATTTGTAGTCTAGAGAATTTGTTGCCCATTTGTATAAATTGAGGAATGTTTGTCTTTTTTCTCTTCAGATTGTTCCTCACGTAGTTAATTTGGTTCACTCCTTCAAAAGCGATGGTCTGCCTTCCAGTACAGCCTTCTTAGTGCAGTTAACAGAACTGATACACTGTATGATGTATCATTATTCTGGATTTCCAGATCTCTATGAACCTATTTTGGAAGCAATAAAGGTATGATGGTAGTTACACCAATATTTGTACAGCTGCAGACCATAGTGTGATAGATGAATGTAGTGAAACATTTATACAACTAGGTATTCAGCTTACTATTCTATGGTAATATGCTTTTTATTTGAAAAATGTAATTAGAATCAGAGTTCATTAATATTTAGGGAGTAATTTCTTATTTGCTATAACTAATCTAAATTAATAAACATATTTCTTCAGTTCTACAATGCCATCAATTATAAGGCATATCTTTAAATTTATAACAGCTGTTGGGGAAATTTGTTTAAAAAGAAATGCTACATTAAGTAAATATATACATCACCACCGTATCCCAATATCAGAAGTGTTAAAATATTTTTTTAAAGATTTTATTTATTTATTTGTGAGAGAGAGAGCACGAGCAGGGGGAGGGACAGAGAGAGGGAGAAGCAGACTCCCACGGAGCAGGAAGCCCAACATGGGGCTTGATCCCAGGACTCCTGGATCATGACCTGAGCCGAAGGCAGATGCTTAACTGACTGAGCCACCCAGGCTCCTATAATAGTGTTAAAATATTTAAGAACATCTTAGAATCAAGAAAAGGCAGTTTAATAAAATATTTGACTTTGTTTCCTTACTTGTTTTTATTCCATTTTTGCTATGGACTGTTCATGAATTTCCATATTTTATAGAATCTTTACTTGAGTTCTTTGTGAACTTAACCCGGTTTTTCAACTCTGTGTAGATAGTAGACCTAAAAAGTACTGATTCTGTTTGTCTTAAAGAATGGGTCACGATAGGGGTGCCTGGGTGGCTCAGTCATTAAACATCTGCCTTCGGCTCAGGGTGTGATCCCAAGGTCCTGGGATTGAGTCCCGTGTCAGGCTCCCTGCTCTGCTGGGAGCCTGTTTCTTCTTCTCCCACTCCCCCTGCTTGTGTTCCCTCTCTCACTGGCTGTCTCTCTCTCTCTCTGTCAAATAAATAAATAAAATCTTAAAAAAAAAAAAAAGAATGGGTCACAAGTGTTCGCACTTCACTCTTAAATTTACTGCATAATAAGGGTGTTGCAAAAGAATTGCAAAATTTGCCTCAGTCAGACCTAATCAGAAGTTATTAGAAATCAGTGCTATTAGTAATGTTGCTTTTTGAGATCTGAAATACAAGATAAGTCTCATTATCTTTATTACCTCTTCTGTATCTGAAACGAATACAGAGCTTATTCTTTTTACTACATAGCTAGCTAAATCAAATGGATTTTGGTTGAACCCAAAACAAGACTGTTGAGCAGTTAATGTATTCCACTAGTGTGACATTTGACACTTTAGAAGTAAATGCTTTTATGTATAGGAGCATTTTATCATGGATTTAATAGTAATGTTTGTCTCTTTCTATGGTATCTGTGTCCACAGATGAAACCTCTTGCTGTTAATTGCCATTTTTCAGTGCTTTACATATTGAGAATTCTCATAACTGAAATAGGCTCAGAGGAAGCAAGGTTCTCTTAATCCAAGGGCAACACTTTTCTAGTAACTGTCAACCACAAGAAAATTAAAAGATTAAAATTCCTTCAGAAAATGTTTTCTGAGTTCTAGGCACCAGGTGGTAATAGCAGTCCGAAAAAAGGCTTAATGATGTTACCAACTTTCATTATTCTCCATTGCTCTATTCATGCTTGAAATCACTTAGATTTAAAATTGTATCTTGGGGCACCCGGGTGGCTCAGTTGGTTAAGTGTCTGCGTTTGGCTCAGGTCATGATCCTTGGGTCCTAGGATCGAGCCCTCCATCGGGCTCCCTGCTTATTGGGGAGCCTGCTTCTCCCTCTCCCTCTCCCTCTGCCGTTCCCCCTGGTTGTGCCTGCTCTATCTCTCTCTCAAATAAATAAATAAAATCTTTTAATAAATAAATAAATTGTATCTCAAATATCAAAGAGCAGATAAAAGAATCTGTATCTTACAAATAATAATTTTCTATATTGTTAAACACGAGATCGAGTTTTATTTTTCGAAGTCAGAGGTCATTGTGCTTAGGTGCTTTCGTTTTTCATCCCCTGATTGCTGTGAGCTTTTATTTCTAAGGGTTAATATTGAGTAAATAGTAGTTGGTGAATGAAAAGGAGATATTTTTTACTTTCACTAGAAAATTTGAAAGCAAATTGTTTGTTATTCAGTTGTGTGCTAATTAAGTCTTCATTCTAGTGCCTTGGAGTAGCACTGCAGTATACTCTCTGATCTCACAGTTTCATTCTGAAACATTTTGCTGGCACACTGGAAACATAAGTAGTTCAAATATGATTTGAATTCCTGGTTCTTGAATATTTCTTAACTTGATAAACTCTACTTTAGGATGTACTTATTTATTTTAGGAGACAATTATTTTTGCCATGTAATATAATGTAACTTTTTCTGACGACTGGTCAAGTGTTAGGGGTGATTTCAAAACTGAGTGGAAGAAAAGAAAGGTTAAATGTCAGTGGAAGAACCTTCTTTATGGTATTAATTAATTTAATAACACAGTTTATATTTTTAAGCTATTTCTCTTCTTGATGATCCACAGAATTTTCCTAAGCCCAGTGAAGAGAAGATTAAATTGATTCTCAGTCAAAGTGCCTGGACTTCTCAATCCAATTCTTTGGCCTCCTGCTTGTCTAGACTTTCTGGAAAATCTGAAACTGGGAAAACTGGTCTTATTAATCTAGGAAATACATGTTATATGAACAGTGTTATACAAGCATTGTTTATGGCTACAGAGTAAGTTTAAATTTGAACCTTTTTTGTTAACTGTAGAAATTGATGCATACTGATGAAATGTAAGATGGTGGGGTTGTCTTCACATTATTTCTTATAAATGGCAGAAATATTAATATTTGTATATAATTGCCTTATTCAGAAATGAAATTGCTTTCAGTGCTCAGGAACTATTAAAATGTTAATTTATATAAATTCTGCTTTATATTTATATTATGTATTGCATTGAGAATCTTTTGAATTATTCTGGCTTGATATTTATTAGTACAACAGAACGATTAAGTGGGCTTATTCCAAAGAGTTTAAGTATCCTCAAGTACTGATTTATTATTATTCTGTAAGACAGTGTATTTTTTTAACCTATATATCTTTTAAGGGAGTTATGTTTAGTTTTTTCTGCTTGTAGATATTTTGCAGTTTATCAGATTGATAATTTCTTTGTTACTGTGAAAGAAGCTTAAGCTCTGTTTCCCTCCACAAGTTGTAGATACTGAACAAATATATAAACATACATGTTCCTTTGTCCTCTTACAGATTTACTTTCAAATTCATTTTCTTTTGCAGCCAAGCAAATACGAAATCAGAGGTTGTTAGCTATGTGTTATCTGTAACAGTACAAAATAATGATAAACTTTTCCTAAAGACAAAAACATGGTTGGATTTTTCCTTTCATCGCCAGTAGAGTGTTTATGGAACTTGACCAAAGATCTTTACAAGTTGAGTTCCATGCCTTTGTAAGTTTTTATGTCTACCTTGAGGAATCGTAAACTAAAAGATGAAGAATTAGGTTTATTTTATTTTCTGGCCCCAGATATACTATCAACACTAAGGTGTGTTTTTTCTGTTTGGCTCAGTGTTTTATTTTTTTATTTGTTTGTATTTGAGATTTTTAATTTTTTTAAAAAATGTGTACACTTAGACACAAGTGATACTAAGCATGAAACTAAATTCAAATCTGTATCTCACCACCAGAGGTCATCTAGTCCAGCCAGATGATAGTGAAAGGAGACACCCAAAGCAATTGTAACCAGCAACAGCAATTCAAAGAGCCATGTTATCGAATAAGCCAGTGATACTATCTAAGAATAGGCACATAGCATATTTTATTTCTTTGGCAATATGTGAATTCTTTGTGATTTAAAAAAAATAAATTCAGAAGTATATAAACTAAAAATCAGACATAAAAAAAATTTTTAATCAGACATCCCCATTCGCAAAAGTAATTTGTTAACAGTTTGTGTGCATTGTTTCAGATAATTTTTTTACAGTTACAAGATTTTATCTAGAACAAGAACAAATGCATTGTTTTTAAAAAATATTTATAATCTTATTTATATAGTTTTTTTCCAGCACTTGCTTTTATCTTTTAACGATTCGTGGTTGGAAGTATTCCCATGGTAGGGTAGTGACAGAACTGTCATTCTGAATAAATAGATGTACTATATTTTATTTTACCCTACTCCTATTGATGAACATTAGGTTGTTTTGTTCATAATTAACATCTCTCTGCCCATATGCAAATGTAGAGGATTTGCTTTGAATAGGGTATGCCAAATTGCTCTCCAGAAAGACTGAGGCGTTTGAACTTATATACTAATATATAATTGTACCTGTGACCCCATACTTTTAGCAGTACTTGTTATAGTTAGTCTTTGAAATTTTTCCTAATTGGGGGAAAAATGTCTTTTTGCTTTAAGTTGCAGTATTGCTGACCATTACAGAGTTTTCTCTATATATTTTTCTTGTTCATTTGTGTTTGTTTTCTGAATAACCTGTTCTTTCTTTTGTGCACCTTTCTATTGGGTCTTTTTCTTTTTCATATTGGTTTATATAGACTCTGGATGATAATCCTTCATTACATGCCCTCTTCCTGTTAGTGTGATTCAAATTTGTAGAGTGTTTCATTTGTAATTTTTTATTTTATGTAGTGAAATCTGCTATTTCTCATTTGTAGTGTCTGAGTTGTAGGAAGGCTTCCCCCTCGATGTTTCCCCCCTCTTTTCTTTTAAATACTTCAGTAGTTTTCTATTTTACATTATCTCATTACTCCTCTGTGACATTTGCAATAATGTAAAATTTTATTTAATTCCATCTTTTTTTCAAACGGATACTGAATTGTTCCTATTCACATGTTTGAATAATTTATCCTTTTCCCATCCTGTACTTCTACCACATTCTTTAAATCACTCTAACATTGTAGTATGTTTTGTTGACAATATATTTTTTTATTTCATGCAGGTGCGTGAAAGAATTTAAAAGTTACTTATTTAAGTTATTAATTAATAGCTTAATCAATTTCTATTTGCTAATCTAGAAAATAGGAATGCCGTGTGACAGCACATAGGCCATTGCCTGGTCCCATAGTAACTGTTTTGTTTATTGTCATTCTTCCCTTCCTTCCTTCACTACATTGTGAGTAGTAACTCTGCTAGGTAAAGGGCCATCAGGTGAATGATGTTTTACTTAGAAGACAACAAGTTTTTGAACTAACTACCTTTTAACTTTTAAAAAATGCATGTGTGTATGTATGTACATGTATACAAGAATCACTGTTTTATTCCCTTTCAGTTTCAGGAGACAAGTATTATCTTTAAATTTAAATGGGTGCAATTCATTAATGAAAAAATTACAGCATCTCTTTGCCTTTTTGGCTCATACACAGGTGAGTGTAAGTGTGTATAGTATGTATATGTTAACTTCATTGGTAGTATTCTTTAAAGTTCACATTTTACCAAACTTGGTGAGTCTTTTTTAAATAATATATATTTGACACAGCAGAACAAATCCACTTAGATGTGCTAAAGAGATCCTGCCTAAAATCAGGATATGCTCTAAGTTTTTATTTCTTCCCCCTGGTTTTCATTCCGGTAGATGAATATTATGCTGACCCTTTGTTCTAATTATTATAGATAAAATCTGATTTTCACCCCAATAAATAAGCTTCTTCATGAAGAAGTCTTTTTAAATGCATCTTTAATAGTTTAAAGATACTAAAGTGATAGATTTTTCACAATAATAAATAATTAAAATAATTTTGTGGCACATTGGCTTCTTTTTTCTCCTGTTTCTAATATAGGTACACTCTCATTCTTATTATGACCAAAATTTTAAGCTCTAGAACTTAACGGATAAACAACTTTATCTGTTAAGTTCTAAGGCTTAAAATTTTATGATGATCTTTTATTGTCCACAAATTAATCCAAGGAAATGAATTTATGCTACTGGCAAGAAAGTCACATATAGTAAACATTCATTCAAGAGACATTTATTGAGAGACACAATATGGAGTCTGATAAGCATTCAGAGGGGAAGGGAATCCTTATGCTCAAGGAACTCTTAAGTTTTGAGCAGTACATATGAATAATGTATATATCATTTATAAATAATGTATATTATTATTTTCTGCTTTTACTCTGATTGTCTTTTTTACAGAATTCTAAAAGAGTAGGTGGGAGAGTCAGAAGAGAAGATAGCTTTAGTGGGATTGAGTTGATAAGGATGCCTTGTTTCCTATCTATAAGTTGTGAAATAGCTTAAGTATAACTCCTTAAGTGGAAAAAATTAATATATGAGTGATGGCCTGTAAGTAATAATATACTCAAAGAGATAATTTTATTATTCTCTTTCTGAGGAAAATATGTCCACAAATTAAATTTAACATCTCAGGACCAAGGGAGATGAAATCTCTTCCCTCCGACTGCCAGACATTATTTTCCTAGTAAATTGATTTCTGTGCTTGATTTATCACTAGTCTATATTTACCGTATACTATATAAAATGTATATCTGTGTGTATATGTACATATAAATATATTATATATATTATCTTACTGAATCAGGGCTGTTAGAAAAAAATTATAGGAGGGTTCCATGCTCCCAAGGAAAGAAGAAAGGAATTCACAAGAGAACCTAATGAAAGTTCTATCACAGTTGAGATGTTTTCTGATAGGGAGCCAACAAGGATTGTTTTAGGTAGATGGATTTCCTTATATAATTGAAAAGGCTTTTTTTTCTTATAATTGAGAAAGCTAACATTCATTGAGCATTTAAATGTGCCTAGCTTCTATCCTAAGTAGTTTACATGTATTATTTCTTAATCCTCAAAAACAATCTATGAAGTAATAAGGTAGTATCCCCATTTTACAGATGAAGAAACTAGGTTTACATTACGTGCTTTTCAGAGTCATGCAAACAAGTGTCAAATTGGGGTATGAACCAAATGACTCTAGAGCTTATGCTCAACTAGTATGTTAAAGTTCCTTCCTTCCGAATCCTATCAACACCTCTATTTTGATAAAATTTTTCTTAACTGGGGACTCTGTTTTATACCACAAATATTCAAAATGTCAGGAGAATTCTAAGTTTTCAAGTTATAATCACATCTCTTTAGATGCCTTTTCAGTTCCTTTTCATTGTTGCAAAATCTAGGATTTGAACCAAGAATGCTTCAAAGTCAATGAGCAGCCCCTTCACTAGACCTCCTCCACGCCAAAAAAAATCAGCAAGGACCCTAAACAGTATACTTACATTGTGTGCACTTAGGAAATGTATATCTAGTCAAAGAAATTTTCATCCAAAGTAGATATGCATGGCCGTCAGTACTCCCCTTGTTATTTTATCCAAAATGTCTTTTTCAGATTTTGTTTTTCAAAAAGTTATGGATGCAAGGATATGCCTGTCATAGAGGGATAATGCCAGTAGCATTGTAGTAAGTGTTCGAGAGACCTGGGTTCTAATGTGACTCCCTCTGGCACTATTTTAGCTGTATAACCTCGGGCACGTTACATGTTTCTCTAAATGTTAATTCTTATCTGCAGAACGAGAAGTTATGATTGAAGATTACCTAAATTTATTTCTAATTTTATCTGTCTCCATTTCTGGCACTTTGTAGTAGGGTTAAGTGCAATGTAATTTTAATTAATCTTCATTAAACATTGTATAGTAAGATTTCAGTTATTTGATTCATGGTGTGAGAATCACTTCCTTGTATTTTCTCTACTGATAATCAAGAGAGAAGCATATGCACCTCGGGTATTCTTTGAGGCTTCTAGACCTCCATGGTTTACCCCCAGATCACAGCAAGACTGTTCTGAATACCTCAGGTTTCTGCTAGACAGGTAAAAAGTATTTTGAAAGTTATGATTTGAATTGTTCTCTTTCATAACGGATTATTTCTATGGCATATTGTTTTTGCCTTCAAAAACATATTTCAGGCGTTAACCTTTAAATACCTTGCATTTACTATATATATTTAAGTGTGCTTTTGTTTTTAATTTGGTTTCTTTTTTTGATTTTCTTACTTTGGACCAGCTGTTCTCAGAGTGTGGTAGAAAGACCCCCTAGGGATTCCAAAAACATTTTCAGGAGTCTTCCCTTTTCTAAGTATATATCTGTGTGTATGTAATTGAGGCCAGATTTTCTTCATATGCTTCATCCAGAACAACATACCACAATAGATTGAATGCAGAGCAGCTATGAGGATCCTGCTGTCTTCTGTTAAGCCAGATACTTAAAATATTTGCAAAATGTAAAACAATGCCATTCTTCTCACTAAATTTTTGGTTTTAGAAAATATGACTTTTCATAATGAATATTATTAATATTAACACATAATGGGTTTATTGTTTTCAAATCTATTATTACTTTTATACTCAGTTTTTGAATACAGTAAATTTTATTGCTGGGTATAACCACATGAGTGAAAGCTGTTGGGTTCCTCAATTTTCCTCAATTACTTTTAAGAATATAATGGGATCTGGAGACCAAAAAATTTAATAGTTGCTCCTTTAGACCAGTGCATAGTTAGATGAGTTTGGTATATTTTATTGTCTCCTTACCACATAGTTAATAAAACCTTTATCTTCTTCTCCAGATCTTTGCCTCCCTTCTGTTACATGAATGACTAGTAAAGTTGGTTGAACTTAACATGTGCAATCAGCTAAGGACATGTGGAGTGGCTTCTCTGTACCAGGCTTTGTATGAGATGTCAGGCAGACAAAGTTATGTAAGATAATTAGTGGACATATATCATTTACTGTCATGTAGTAAGTGCTATAAAATAGCAGTATGAAGAAAGAATGAAACTATACGGTAGTAATAGCCCCTAATTTCTAATCTACATTCTCAAATTGTTTGATTTTCCTCTTGATTGTTTAAATTAAGCATTATATTTGATTAAAATAATTTGGCTGTTTATATGAGCCACCAGTATTTTTAAATAGCAATGACATTGAAACTTAAGTGAAGCAACAATATAATGATACATACTGTCCTGCAGGCTACATGAAGAAGAAAAGATCTTGAAAGTTCAGTCCTCACACAAGCCTTCTGAAAGTCTGGGGTGCAATGAAACTTCTTCACAGGAAGTAGCCAGTAAGGCAGCTGTACTAACAGAAAGCCCTTGCACAAGTGATGGTGAGAAGACTTTAATAGAAAAAATGTTTGGAGGAAAACTACGAACTCACATATGTTGTTTGAACTGCAGGAGTACCTCACAAAAAGTGGAAGCCTTTACTGATCTTTCACTGGCCTTTTGTCCTTCCTCTTCTATTGAAAACTTGTCTTTTCAAGATGCAACATCATCACCCAATACACAAGATGGTGGTCTAATGCAAGCCAATGTACCTGGTCCTACAGAAGAACCAGGAGTTTTTAATCCAGCAACAGCTGCCTTTGTTTGTGACTCAGCTGTGAATGAAAGAATGTTAGGCAGTCCTTCTGATGAGTTTTGCTGTACTGAAAACACTTGTGTCCCCAATGAATCTAGCAGGATTCTTGTTAATAAAGATGTACCTCAGAAACCAGGAGGTGGAAACACACCTTCAGTAACTGACTTACTAAATTATTTTTTGGCTCCAGAGATTCTTACTGGCGACAACCAGTATTATTGTGAAAACTGTGCCTCTTTGCAGAATGCCGAGAAAACTATGCAAATCACGGAGGAGCCTGAGTACCTTATTCTTACTCTCCTGAGATTTTCATATGATCAAAAGTATCATGTGAGAAGAAAAATTTTAGACAATGTGTCACTGCCACTGGTTTTGGAGTTGCCAGTTAAAAGAACTACTTCTTTCTCTTCATTGTCAGAAAGTTGGTCTATAGATGTTGACTTCACTGATATCAGTGAGAACTTAGCTAAAAAATTAAAGCCTTCTGGAACTGAAGAAACTTGCTGCTCCAGATTGGTGCCATATCTATTAAGTTCTGTTGTCGTTCACTCTGGTGTGTCCTCTGAAAGCGGGCATTACTATTCTTATGCCAGAAACATCACAGGTACAGAGTCCTCATACCAGATGTGCCATCAGTCTGAAACTCGGGCGCTAGCGTCCTCCCAGAGTCATTTACTAGGGAGAAATAGTCCCAGTGCGGTTATTGAACAGGATTTAGAAAATAAGGAGATGTCAAAAGAATGGTTTTTATTTAATGACAGCAGAGTGACATTTACTTCATTTCAGTCAGTCCAGAAAATTACGAGTAGGTTTCCAAAGGACACAGCTTATGTGCTTTTGTATAAAAAACAGAACAGCACTAACAGTTTAAGTGGTAGCAGTTCAACCAGTGGACTCTGGGTAAATGGAGACCCACCTCTACAGAAAGAACTTATGGATGCTATAACAAAAGACAATAAACTGTATTTACAGGTAAGTTGGAAACAGAAGCTTCCATCATTTGTGGAAAATATTTAAACAATTGCTTTAACAGTGGTTAAATGAGTGCCCTAATTTTAAAATCCAACTTCTACATTTTCAAGGAATTTACAGAGTGGCAATTCTGAAATTTGAGTCTGGGTTTATATAAATGGGTTCAGCCTATATAAATTATCTTACTTTCTAATGCTATGAATTAATTATAAAAAGTTGCACTTAGATGCAATATAAAAGACCACACTTGTTTTTAATTACAAAAAATGTGATCATTATAAAACCATTCCATACAGAAATACAAGAAGCTTAGTAAAGTGCAAGTATCTTCCCTCTCCTCTTTAGTCCCACCTACCAGGGGAAACAGCTGCTGAATTTGGTGTTTATTCCATTCTAGACTATTTTACAGATATTTTAAGGGCACTTCCTAACAGGTGGATAAGATAAAGGACACCAATAGGTAGAATATGTTAAAAAAAAAAAAAAAAAAGAAAGAAAAGCATATTTGTATTCTTTAAGGACCTGAGCAATAAAACCAAGGAGCTAATAGAACAATTAGTGAATAAAAACTATGGAACAAAGGTTTCGTATGAGCTGAATTTACTTACAAATACACTTTTTGCAAGGAGTTAGTGATTTTATTACTTAAAAGTTAATAAAGATCTTGCTGCAAGTATTTTTCTCTGAAACCTGCCAACTTGCTAATAGCATAAGAACCAACACTAAATTATCGGTGAAATTGTAGGTGTATTAATTGCATAATCCAAGTGATTTTATGAGTTTACATAAGTTAAGTTCTAAAAATTTTGTGTTTGAAAATCACAAAGCTGAAAGATACAGATTAAGAGAAGAAATGGATCGCTATAGTGCTGATTTTTAGGAGGAAATTTTCTCAAAAGTTTTCAAATTGAGTGTACTATAAAATACTCAAATGATACATTGTTAAAGGAGTATGGCAGTGTTCTAGAGTAACACAAAAATAATATATTTTACAGAAAAAAAATTAGAAACAATATTTATTAAACCTGATTCACCACCAAAGATTCTTACATCCAGTCAGAGAAGGATTATGATCTAGGTAACAGGATGTATTCAACCATATCCTTCTTGCTTGATATTAAATAAGCACCAGATATTAATCATCATGATTCTTGAAGATTAGAAAGGAGGAGTAAGGGCAAGAGGGTTAGGTTGAAATAGAAATTTTCTGTGATATAAGATACAGAAAATAAGGCCAAGTACAATCTTGACTTGTGGAAATATGCAGATTATATATCAGTGATTGAGCAAAATAGTATATTTATCAAAGGAGAGAGACATGGGTTTTAAAAAGATGAGGAGCTACTCTATTTCTGTGATTGGATTGCCAAAAGCTCTTGTAACCATAACAACTACTTTATTACAGCCTACCTCCAAATGATTTTCTTAACTATTTACCCCCTTACAGTATTTACAGTATCTGAGTATGACAAGCCATTCTTTTCATTATTGTTTTAAGGCCTGTTGTCACTATAAAGGAAAGCTTTATGTACTTTGTTAATTCAGTTTTTCAGTGCTTATAGATGTTCTAAATTCCATCTGAAGTCTCAGATTGACAAGTTATTTAATGTAAAAAAGATATTGCCAAATTTTACATTAAGATATTTATGTTCCTGTATTAAGACAGGATATTAAATCAAAGCTTATTACCAAAGAACCTGTTTAAAGCAAATTATGGTAATAAATCCTCAACTCTTACTTAAAAACTTAAATACATTTATACTACGTCTTATTTACTTTTAAATACAATAATCTAATTGATTTATGTTGAGGTTTGAATTGTGATGGTTCTCATACTATTTAACTGAATCATTCTGGTATTTTAAGTTTGTGTTAAGAGACTATATTGTTTTGAATACATGGAACACATATATATGTTTTTGTTCTTATTTTCATTTTTGTTTTTACATTTTTGAGGTATAGTTCAAAATTTGTGCTCATTTCATATTAATAATGCTTTAAAATAGATTGCTATGTCAAGAATACAACTTTTAAGATTTAGCTTTATACCTACTTATAAAACAATCGCAAAAAATTAACCAAATCTTAGTGAAGGTAAGGATGTGGAGTGAACATTTTGAGTTCCTTTGCTCTCGAGTAGTACTGCAAATGAATTTACATCATAGTACAGTTCAGGGTAGCTACTTTCTTTTTTAATTCTTCATAATCACATTAGAAATTCATCTTCTGTAATTTTAACAAGCTGTTTTGGGGATTCCATTTTTAAATTTTACTAAAATCACATCTAGATTGACGTGTGTTGGAAAGAAACTCTTGCTCGTTCTGGTGTTGGTGAGATTAGTGATTTTGAAAAGTGGACAAAAAATCGTATGTGACCAAACCCTTTTCTGCTGTGTATCCTAGCCTGACACATAGGACAGCAGTGCAGACTGTGAATCACAAAGTAAATTTTGGGAAGGGCTTTTTCTTCATTTATTTCTTTCCCTTCAATCCAACTAGTGGTTAAGAAGTGTCTCTATTATTTTAGTGTCTGGACTCCAAAAATTATGCTTTTGGTTAGGATCCAGTGAGAGAAGTTTGTGTGAGTAGCACCAGCATCGTACCATGAAGATCACCACCTATCTCCACATGTCCACATCAACTACAGACAGAGCTTCTGTCCTTTCTTGTTTGGTTTCTTTCCTTTGTTTCTTAATATTTATCATACATACAGAAGAGTATACATAATATATCTGTGTAGTTTAAAGAAAAATTAAAGATGATTAATTTTATGTTAACATATTCATTTAAATGACAAATCTAAATATTCTGCAAATTATTTATCCCAAAGCAACTCCAGGCCTATAGTCCATTACTAAATAAGAATTAATTTTAATACTTGATATAAAATTGGGATATAAAATATGCACTATGAGAATTGTAACTTTTGACATTATACACAGTGCTTTCATCTATATGAAAAGAAGTTGTGAAGTTTTCCCTGCTCCAATCCATTAAGCTTATCTTCCGAAAACAGGATATCACACATTTTTCTCTGTCAGCCATATATTTATATAAGTAGATAAAAAGCAAAAAAGGAATATTCCTTTCTTGGTAAGCTGTCTTGAAATACAGTATAGTTTTCATGCATCTCAGAAGCAATGGAGTTAATTTTGTAGTGTGTGTATCCTTTAACACTGCTTCTGGGGGGGAGTTACTTTCTAACAAAATTTGCCGCATCTTTTGGGAGCAGAACTTCTTGAGCTCTACCTTGCATATTCAGTTTTATTAATTTCATTAGGGAACATGATCTATATCTGAAACCAGATCTTAGATACAGAGTCATTTTCGTTGCGTTTTTGGATGGTTTAACAGGTTATAGAGCTACAGCAATGAGGATTTTGTTTCTTATTTTTGTGTCTATTTCTTACATACATACCGATAGCTTTTATTTTCTACCTATAAAACTAAAAGTTTTAGTTTCTATTTTAATTCTTATTTTAATTTTACAGATTAAAAAATAGATTATGTCTTAAAAAACATTATACAAAGGAACCAGCACAGTAAATTAAAAAGTTTTTGAGAAGTATCTTGCAAATGAAGTTTTAAAAGCCTCTCTAAACCCTGCCTGAGACTGGTTAATTAGACCATTCTGTTACAAGGATTTCTTATCTAAGGTCATATTCAGCTATACAGATTTGTAATTCTTGATCATTTTTTTGTATTGGCAATCGCACAGCTGTCACTGTATGTTACGGAGAAATAAGGTGTTCATAATGTGAGAAATAGATGTCCAATTAAGCCTGGTTTTTTACTCCATAATAAAAAAGTGGGCATCTTGTGAAGAGGGGAGAATAGTTAACTAAAAAAATTTAGCTAGAAATTATAAAATAACACTACCTTGTCAGTTGGAGCAAAGTAACTGGGCTTTTAGTTGAAAATTGGAAATCGTATAGTTTTTATGATTACTGTTAAGTGTATTTTTGAAGTTCTTCGGGATGGTTATGCTGAACAAGTTAAGAGTAGCTTTTAGACGTTATTGATACTGACTTCATCTGAAAGTTATAGAACCTTTCCCAGAAAAATGGGTATATGCCAGAATATTTTACATTTTCTTCCAAGGAGTTCGTACCAGTTTTAGAATGCAATTTGACACCTTGCCAAATGAATTACCATTATTTATTTACATTTGCTCCTTCTGAAGCTAAGTAGCTATTAGTGTTCTAATCTGAGATCATTAATATTTATTGAGCACCTAATATGTGTCTGGCAGATAGGCCAGTCTGACTGGTTCCTGGTAAAAGTTCTGATAATCTGGTAGGGAAACGCTGTAACTAATACTGTAAGGAGATAGGCTCCATTTTCCTTAGCAATGTTATTGAAATCCTACCTTTATTTATTGAGCAGTATTCTAAGGAAAGGGTAGGCAACATTCAGCCTTCTTTCATTATTTATGCCTTTTACTGTATCACCCACATACAAAATAACCCCACTTAGATAAAGAGTAGATAATCCATTGCCATAACCTTTAAATTCTACATTCTGTGTATTAGAAAGGAAATCTATTCCTATGTGTGTTGATGAGTGTTTATAAAAACTATAGTATTCCTGTAGAGGAATTTTAGGATGTGGAACTTCAGTTTTCTCTTTTGCAAACTGAAGTATTGAAACAGAACGGGCTTTAGGATCTGTCATTCTGTAGAGTTACACCAGGATTTTGCTCTCTGTCTTACTTGTTCCATCTGTGATGTACTTTCCTTTAGTAAGATTTGGTAAGGATTAGTATAGTCAGTATTTTTTAAATTACTGAGAGTCGAGGGATGCTTATGAAGAATTAAGTCAGTTTTTAAATATTCTTAAAATATTTATATAGATGATATACTCATCCATTGTATTTAGGGTTTTAATTTTATAAAAATTCTTTTTAATTTTAGGAACAAGAGTTGAACGCTCGAGCCCGGGCCCTACAAGCTGCATCTGCCTCCTGTTCATTTCGCCCCAATGGATTTGATGACAATGACCCACCGGGAAGCTGTGGACCAACTGGTGGAGGGGGTGGAGGAGGATTTAATACAGTTGGCAGACTCGTATTTTGATCCTAAGAGAATCCAAAATGCACTGGTCACAAAACATCTAATACTATGACTGTTAAAATGTCAGACTGTAACAAATATCATATCTATCTTTTATTTTTCTTTTCATTAGACCCTTATACTTTAAGAAAACACACTCAGTGCTTGTTTTTATTTTCTTGACAATACATTTATTAACAAATGCATCATGGGAAAAAAATCTACCTCTTAAAATTCCATTTGCTTTTATGGTTAGACGTGCTTGACCAAAAATTTTCAGAGGAAAATATGTACCCGGTCCCTAATTAAGCTGCATTAAATTTAGCAGAGGCATTTAAATGGTCTCGTTTTCAGTTTTACTAAACAAAAATATATAATTTTACTAAAACTAAAATATATAATTCATTTAGCATCTTTTATAAAAGAATCGATGCTAAAAATGATGGATATATTATTTAAAAAGAAAGAAAAAATCCTTTATTTCGTGCATCGTACCCCATTATTAAATTCAAATCTTTTAAAATGCTAAAAATAATACAGTCTCTAATGAAGGCAATAACATAAAATTTTTCAAGCTATAGTACTTTTCAGGTTTTTGTTTAGTGCTGTCTTCAGCATCACTGTATCTGCATTTCAAATACAAATGTTTTAAAAAAGGATTATTTATACATATATGCTGAACTGATTTTAAGAAAGGTGCATGATCCTGTAGGAACAACATTTTTACCTAAAAATTGCTAACTTTGTAGTATTTCTAATTGTTTAAGGATTTTTAAATTCTATTTCAGGGAGTATATCTTCTGTGTGTTTTGAAGGAGGTGAGTTCTGTATGTGCCTTGCAGTACTGTAATTCAAAAATAGGAATCTTTGGCTGCGGAAAAGTTTTTTAAAAATGAAATGCTAGGAAGTAATTTTTTGTGCTAACATTAAAATTATAACTTTTTGAAAGATATTAGATTTTCCTGAAGTAAAATCTGATGGTTCTAAATCAATAAGTGTGATAGATTATTTTTAAATCGTAGAAGAATTCAGAGGAAATGAACCGAGGCAAGTAAAAAAAAATCTTTCTTGATTTTGTTACTTAATCCTCAGATTATTAAACATCAATTGCATATTTTTAGAGTTGGACATTTGGGTGTTTTTTTTTTTTTCATTTGACTCTTGTGCTTCACAGAGTTGTTTCTATTTCATAGTTTCAGATAAAATGGTGAAACATCAGACCCTACCATCCTGCATTTTCTTTTACCAGGGAGTGGGAAACAAGTCAGTTCTCCTGGGTATTGATTATATGTATTCTAGGAGTTATCCTAGTTGTCCCTTTTCCTAAAATTTTTAACTTATCCATGGTTGTACATTGTTCCGAAATCGTTCTTATATTTATTTTGAAAACATTTTAAGGAAAGAGTGTTCTTTGGTGATTTGGAGTCTTATCTTTTTCCCAAGCATTTAACGGTGGTAGTTAAAAAACAGAACTCCTCATCTTCATTCCACTGTGTCCCACCCCACTCCTAACTTGTTTCCAGTCACCAGGAAGATTAGGAAAACTGATTGGATTAAAACTGGAAATTCTTTGCATAATCGATTGAGATTTGTCTTTTTTATAAGTGAATGAAACAGACAAATTTTATTACACTGTCTTTCCTGTGCACTTCCTCTTGTCTTAATAGTATATTCCTAAGCTACTCTATGTGTTCGGTTATCTACTGGCTAATTAATGATTTATTAACAGATTATATCAGTATATAGCATTTATTGAAGTTGGTAAAGTCATTTAATACTTGGTACATTAATATTGGACTCAGCTGCTCCTGGGAACTTTCTTAAAGACAGACCTACACATGGTTTTATCTATGAGTACCAAATCATTCAAGGATTTTATGTGTCAAGGTAATACATACTGAATATTCAAAATGATAAAAAGATGGAATTCTAGTTGTAGAATAATGCTGACATTATTTAGGTGATAATTTCATACCAGTAGCAAAGACTTGAAATTAAAGACTTCCTCTTCAGATTAAAACTATAATAACATTAATCATTTGCTGAATTTGAAATATTTATATCTGTATAAATGAGCTTGAAACTTGAAACTGAAACCAGAATAACCAGAGGCTCCATTTCTCACATTCCTAACCTTTGTCCTTTCCTCTGTCTCTTGCAAATTCTATAAGGTCTGACTGTGCTAGACTACCATTGCTGCTTCCCTTTAGTTCACTCCAAGGTAATCAGTTCAGATGAAGCCGCTCAGTGCTGCCCAAAAAAGCATGTTAGGCCCCACTACTAACAAAAACGAAAAACTGGAAATCTAAGTCTGTTCCTTTCGAAGATCTTTATTGACACATTGAGAAACATAGAATTTTTCTTCAGAGAGCTATGCAAAGAAGAAAATATATATAACGTGGTCAGTCATGCAAGCGCTTGTAATCCATTCATTAAGCCTGTGCAACTCTGACTCGTAACATTTGCATAGCTCAGGTTGGAGAACAGAATGTAATTCATTCTTTGTTCGAGCTTCTTCCCACCACCCCCTTCTAGCTGAATAATCAGAGAAAGAGCAACACTGGGCTTGAGACCCCTGACTTTTGTCTCTGTACCTGAAGACTCCAGAAGAATCCTTTGGATGTAGAAATAAAGATTCCTCATGATGTCTAGAGGTACTGGGTCCTTATAACAGGTTCAAAAAAGCCTACTATTAACTCAAAGCTAGAAAGAACAAAAAATATTTCAGAACTAAGTTTTAAGCTGAAATCTGTAATGTTCCTTCTCAATTAGTTCTATTCTCTTTATGATGATGTTATTTACAAAACTAGTCTTTTCATATACTACCTCTTTAAAAGCTTTTGCTACCCTCTTATGAGATGGGGTTGAATGCTTCTTGTGGGTGCAGCACGGTTGAAGAAAAACAGTTGGCATAGTCTTTCCCATGCACCGATGTTCATGGAAATCACCATTTTGATGTTGTGTACTTTGTTCCGGTCCTTAATTCTCAGTATATCTTCTTCCTGTGATTGTGCACTTCACATAAGGTACCCTATACAAAGAGAGCTTTTTAAGTGACTGTTTCAGAGGAAATAATAGCCATACATTTATGTATAGCATCTTTTATCATATGAATGCTATACTTTCTGTATCCTTTCATCCTTTGCTTTTTTCTAATGAGTTCAGATTTCTAAAACTATTGTTGAAGTAAAGAAGGATAAGTTATTCACATTTTATAAAAATGTATGAAGAAGTGTTAACTGACTTCTAGTAACTCAGTAACGTCATCTGAGGGAGTAAGGCTAAACCTTGGATGATGTAATCTGAGAGGTTAAAGTGCAACAGCTAGCAAATTTAAATTAAAAATTATCTCAAGGAAGCTTTAAAAATAAGTCTAAAATATAAGTTGCTCCATATATACATTCTTAAGCATTTAC
The DNA here is from genome assembly GCF_017311325.1 of Ursus maritimus. Classification (NCBI taxonomy): domain Eukaryota; kingdom Metazoa; phylum Chordata; class Mammalia; order Carnivora; family Ursidae; genus Ursus; species Ursus maritimus. The sequence continues at coordinate 33,182,262 of NW_024423453.1, forward strand.
CAAACTATCACGTACCATCATAGTGTTAGCCTTATTTTGTTATTACTAAGTTAATTTTCTTATAGAATTCTTTGGAGTGAGTAAATCTCAAAGTGAATGGGGGATTTAAAAAAACAAAGATTTAAAATAAAAAATGCTTTTTAAAAAAGCCATATTGTAAAGAAACTGCAGCTTCCCCTTATAAAAAGAAATCATTATAGAACTAATTTTTAAAGAAATGAAATAAAGATTATTATAAAATCAACAATCTGAGTTTTACGGATTCAAAGGGATTTGTTATGTAAAACCTTTAGCCCCAATGTTATATAACCAGTGTGGATTTGACATTAAAAATAGAATCTAATAAGTCAGCCAAGTGTGTTGCCAGCACTCATCAGTGTCAGTTATGGCCTGCAGTTGTTTTTCTCTTAATAGATCGCATGTTTTCACATTTTGCTTTGTGTGCTAGACACACACACACATACACACACACACACGTACACATACACCTTGATTTCAGAGAGATGAAAAAGCCTTCCCTAGCTAGATCAGCAGTTTTCAACTTTGCGTTCATTTAAAATCACTCGGAGAGTTTATAAAAAATAACAGCATATCCAGACTGATTAAATTATGTGAGGACAGGGCATCCATATTTTTTGAAGTTCCTCATGTAATTTTGATGTGCAGCATTGGTTGAGAACTTCTGGGCTAGAAAAGGAGTTTTTTCCTAGGGCTTTTATCCAAGAGAACTAGCATATTGACTGTCTACTTGTATGGGAGACTGGTTGATATTTATATGTCTTTTTGCTAATAACTTTGCTCTCCCTAACCCCATTTCAGATCAACAAATAAAGTCTAATTGCTCAAAATCATGCAGCTAAAAAATAAAAAATTGAGATTTTTAAAAATCAGATTTGAGAATTTAACCCGTCTTAAGAACTCCAGAGTCAGTATTCTAATGGAAAGATAGTAACAAGTGGGAGAAAAATGTCAGTAAAGGCTTATGCAAATTACGTATTAATAAAGGCTTGCAATAAATTTTTTGAAACAAAATTTCTACGTTTCACTTCTTGTGCCCTTCAAATATTCCAAAAAAAAAAAGGTGAGATCTGCTTTGTTAAAACCTGTAGATAATGATCTAAATGGTTGAGAAACATGGTTCTTAGCAAATTCATTTCCTGTACTTACTTGCCTAATTTCTTCCATTTTTCCCGTTCTGTCCTCCCTCAGTCATATTGGATCTTGCATCTTATCCAAACATCATGTATTTGCCATCTCTAGGCTTTTGTACATGCAAGTCTCAGTAGAGCATACATTCCCCTTACTCTACTTTCCCCTCCCTGCTTTCTGTTGACTAATTTCTGCTCACTTTTTACTATGCTTAAGTCTTCTCATACTACATTCCCAAACTGATTAGTCTCCCATTTTATCCTGTAGTGTGTCTTGTTGGTTCTGCCTTGTGAAAAGGCCATGGCTTAGTAGTGGAGCAAAATTAGGCCTAAAAGGCTGATCATTTACACCCAACAAAGATTAAAAGCAAGCCTTGAAATGATCAAACTGATCTGTGAGTAATTTAATTGTAGTACAAACTCTCAACACTTTTTAAAGGAGTACAACAAACCTAGCATTTAAGAAAGTAAAATTCCAGCATCTGTTAAAAATTTAACAGGCATCAAAGGTGGAAAATACATCCAGGTGGAAAAGACAATACAAACAGATTGAGAAATTATGAAAGGGAATTGACTAACTGGGAGCTCAAACGAATGTAAAGAAAAACATGAACGTAATGAAGAAAGAAGTGGAAAATTCAAGAAGCTTACAAAAAGGTCAGCAAACTATACACAACCCTCAAGCCAAATCTATCCTGCCTCCAGGTTCTACATAAATAAAGTTTTAAAGGAACACTGCCACAAGTACTTGTTTACCTATTGTCTGTGGCTGTTCTCACACTACAAAGGCAGAGTTGAGTAGTTGTGATAGAGACTATATGGCCTGCAAAGCCAAAAATATTTACTAGAACACTTAATTTAAAAAAAAAAAATGGTGACCCCTGATAAAAACAGAAGAAAAACAGTCTCATACAAAAATATGCAAGCTAAAAGGCAATGGAATGACTTAGATATAAGTGCAAAAGGAAAAAAATTGTGAACCTGTGAATATTCACCATATCAGTGAAAATGTCATTCAAAATGAAGATTAAATAGATATTTACAGACAAAAGCAAGAATTTTTCCTTTAAGAATTTGCACTACATGATATGTTAAAAAAAATTCTTTGGGCTGAGGGAAAATGATACCAGATGGAAACTTGGATCTACATAAATGAATGAAGAATACTGGGAATAGATTTGGCACCAGTGACTCCATTTATAGAATATCCAGGAATGGAGGAAAAGCTCAGGACTCACACTGTGCCCATGAGCAGCAATTTAGATCTGCTGCATCCTGCATGCATCTAGCACACACCATAAAGATACGAGACTCCCTTCCAGGAAAAGAAGTATAAGCATGGACTGTAGTAGGGTTTGGCAAACTATACCCTGTGAGAGCCAGCCACTTATTTACATAGATAATCCAAAGTAATATAAGAATGTTACATATAACTAATATATAAACTTGTAGAATTAATAGGTTTAACAAGTTCCCTGAATACAAAGCCAATATATAAAATTTAAATGTATATCTATACATCAGAAACTAGTATTAGAACATAAAATTTAATGTTATATATATATAGTAATATAAAAAATCCATTTTTTAGAAACGTAACAATAGATGTATAAGACCTCCACACAGAAGTCTACAAAACATTTAGGAAATTAAAGAAGACCCAAATAAATCATGGCTTAGAAAGCTCAATATTATAAATATCGAGTTTTTTTTAAACCGATGTACGGAATCAATGCATTCCCAATCTTGGGGTTCTTTTTTTTCTTTTCTTTTTGTATTAATTGAGAAGCTGATTCTAAAATAGAAATGGAAAATTTATTTAAAAAATAGCCAAGATTCCTGAAAATGAAAAACAAGTTAGGATGACTTTCTTTACAGTATAACAAGGCTTATTATAATAAGCTAAATAAGCTAAAATAAATACGGAGTAGGCTGATTATTCGTTCAGAAGAAAGAATCCAGAAATAAACCCAAAATTATATGCACATATGATTTATGACAAAAGTAAGATGACCATACATCCTGGTTTGCCTGAGACAGGCTGTTCCCAGGTCACAGAACTTTCAGAGCTAGAATTAGGAAAGTTCCAGGCAAATTGGGATGAGTTGATCACCACAGGCAATAGTGGCACTTAAGAGCTGTAAGGAAAAGACGGTCTTTACAATAAATTATATAGTAGGGCAATTGGATAATCATGTAAAATTAAGGAAACTGAGCCCTCACCTCACACTGTATACAAAAATAAACTTCAGGTAGCTTATAAATCTAAACTAAAAGGCAAGGTAATACTTCTAAAAGATTACTTAGAATATCTTCAAAACCTAGGAATACGGAAAGATTTCTTAAATAGAACCCAAAAAGCCTTTGTCATGGAGGAAAACAATGATAAAATGGATAACATAAAATGAAAAACTTAGGTTCATAAAATACACCATTAAGAATGAAAAAGAGGCACCTGGGTGGCTCAGTCACTAAGCGTATGCCTTCGGCTCAGGGCATGATCCCAGCATTCTGCGATCGAGCCCCACATCAGGCTCCCCCCTTGGAGCCTGCTTCTTCCTCGCCCACTCCCCCTGCTTGTGTTCCCTCTCTCGCTGGCTGTCTCTGTCTGTCAAATAAATAAATAAAATCTTTAAAAAAAAAAAAAAGAATGAAAAAGAAAGCCAGGGAATGGAAGATATTTGTAACTCATAAGTGAATATTTAAGTAACTGCTGCGAATCAATAAAAAATAGATAATTCATAGAAAAATGAGAAAAAGACTTGAGCAGGCACTTCAAAAGACAACAAATTTCTAATACAAAAAGATGCTGAACTTTATTAATCATTAAGAAATGTAAATAAAAGCACAATGGTAATCCTTTAAATGCTCACAAAATAAATGTAAAAAAGGTTGACAAACGTTGGTGAAGATGTAGGACGTAAGCTCTCATATACTATTTCTAGGAATGTGAACTGATTAAAAACCACTTTGGAAAACTGTTTGGCAGTATCTGCCAAAACTGGGCATAAGCATACTCTGTCCCCTGTAACTCACTTCTAGGAATAGATCACACAGAAGTGTGTGCACAAAACAAAGTTGTAAATGTTCTAAGTAGTCTTATTCATAAGAGCCTAAAACTTGAAATAACCAAAGGTTCTATGAAGAGTAGAATAGGTAAATAAATTGTGGCCTATTCATATATTAAATTCCTAGACAGCAGTGAAAATGAATGAAGTCCAGATTCACATCATAATATGGATGAATTCCACAAGCATAATACTGAGGAAAACAAACCAGACACAAAGGAATGCATAATCTTATAATTCCATTTATATAAAACAGGTCATTTGTGGATGTAAGAAGTAAGGATATTACCTTTGGAGAAAAGAGGGAAGTGATCAAAAAGGACCATGAAAGGGGAACTTCTGCAGTGTGATTAATTAATGTTAATTAAAGTTTTATTTTTTACCTGGTTATTCATTTATCAGTCGTGCTCATTTTATGATATAACATATCAAACTGTATACTTACGATTTTGTACTTTTCTGTATGTCTTGTATAGCTCAAGAAAAGTTTGAAAATTTAATTATAATGGGAAGTTCTTTAAGACTGGCCTAGCAGAGTTTAAGAACTAGAGGCCAGAAAGTAGTTAAGAAGCTACTGCAAGAGCCCCAGTGATGAATGATGGGTTCAGACTAAGAGAATTGCAGAAAACTGAGGAGGATGAAAATGAATTGCATACATATATCTAAACTGAGTATTTTTAAATTTAAATTAAATTAAAATGTCAGTTTCTCAGGTGCATTAACCACATTTTAAGTGGTCATTGGCCCCATGTGGCCATGGCTACCATAATGGGCATGATTTAGTGGTAATAAACTACATTTTGTAATTATATGCCTTGTTCCCAACCTGGATACCCATTATCTGGGTACCCTTTTAAAAAATTAAATACCTATCCTCTAATTATGAAATAAATGAAACTACTTAATAACTCCAGGTACCCATCTTCCTGGAAATTTCAAACTCAGTCCTTCTTAGAGAATGAACCATATATGACTTCTAAAAGAAGAACTTAGGACAATATTAACGACTTGCCAATGATTAAGGCTACAGAACAATAGACTTATTTTAATGCTGCTTCTGTTGACCACTTATTAACCAACCATTCTGCCCATGGCTATAAGAAAGGAACTAGCTCAAAATGCTTGCTTGCCTATTAGAACATCTTGTCCTCTTTTTAATTTTATTTTTATTTCTTGGGCTTGGGGTTATACTCTGCCTTCCACTTGCTAGCACTGATCCTAGTTTCTTTAAGCAGACAATAACAGATACGGTATGTGCTCTTGATATCAAAATCACAACATTCCAGTAGAGAGCACTGCTGCATTTAATTTCTCTAGGGTGATCTATATACACTTGGCCAAGTCCAGTGTTTATAAATACTACTCATGCTGTATTTTTGACGGCTTATATTTCCAGAGAACGTCATCATTTTCAGGTGTGAAAGGCAGGCTTGACCTTCACTTGGTTCCGCTGGAGCAGTTTGTTTTCAAACACTGTCCAGAATTAATGAGGAAAATATTGAAATCTAGGTTCAAACATGGAAAAGTAATTTGCTATGGTAATTGATGGTACACCTCCGTATGTCTCTGCTGAATAATTTCTTTCCTTGGATGATGTCCACCCTCTTGGTTTTCAGTAATAGCAGAAGCAACAACTAATCAAATTAGCCAATGATCAGAAACAAGTTTATTGCTTTTCTCACCCACGCCTAACTAAGACGAGCACAAAACTAAAAGTAAAACAATAATGATAATAACACAAAACTTGCCTCTCATCTCCTCTGGCCTCCCTTAAATCCTGCCAAAATAATAATAAAGAAAACATTCCTATCTAACCTAAGAATCTTGCTTTGGGAAGTGATTGCCCAGAATATTCTATTTTGTCTTCAGTAAGGACACTGGCTGCCAATATAAACATCAGCAATTGTCTGAAACAGTCACAGAATACTCACTATCCCTTGTTGGAATGTCATGGTTAGACACTTGTTAAGTGTATAAAGTATGCAAGGGCGAAGTTTGTATTAAATACTAGAGACAAAATAATAGATCGGTTGCCATCTGGCAAATCATCTTCCCAGATCCATATTGACTCAGAATAAGTGCCTTAAACAATCCACATCTCCATTTTCTAGGCAACCCAGTGTCAATTAACAATGTCTAGTTTGGAGACTTGGTTTGAGGGAAGAACAACTAGAGGGTTAATAGCATTTTTTATATAGAGGATCTTCATAGAAAACACATATGATCACAACTGGCAAGACTTCAGTGATAACCCTGAAGGCTCATAGCAGTCAGTGGCTTACCTTACTCTCTCCACAGAAATTGAACAGAGCTGCTAGCAAGAAGTTACATGACTGGCCCAAGTATACTTGAGCATTGCTCTAACCTTCATTTCTTGTCTCCTCCTACTCATCTTAAGGAGAGATTTTAATTAAAAAATAAAGTCCCCCCAAAACAGGCAACAGAAAAAATGGAAACATTAAGGATCTGAATCATCTATAGATGCAATAATCAGGCGCTTAGAAGAGTGAGTTGGTTTTCTTCATCACTAGGAAAATCTCTAACAAATGGAGGAGTGTTTTTATGGTTGTCAAATACTTCAAACATCAATCATTAATGTATTGAGTTATCTGTAAACATTCTCCTCTGATTTTTTTAAGTGGGGAGTTTAATTTCCAGACTTCAAATAAATTGATTAATGTGATTTTTTTTGCCATTACAGGTTTAAACATATATATATATATATATATATAACACATTCCTCATTAAAGTGATGAGTACATGAAGAGAGTCAATTGTTAACTCTATTTGAAAATATGACTGTCTGCAACTAGATTGAATTCCCTCTGAAGGAATGCCTTCTTCATCTTTGCATCCCAGTGTCTACCATATACCTGACATTTAGTGGGTTTTTCAAAACCAAAGAAAAATATAAATGTGAGGTTAATATTTTTTCAGAATTGTTTTTTCTGAGCTGGCTGTGTAAATGATAGTCCAGAAATAAAAAGAAGTGCTAAAAAATCACAGATTGGGGAAAGTTAAAGACTATTTAATAATTATATCTAATTTTCTACCATTTATGATATATAATTATATTTTCTGCAAATATTTTTAGAATATCTCTGGAGAAATATATAATAAACTGTTAGTATTAATGCTTCCAGGGAAAGAACTGGGGGACTAGAGGTAGAAGGGAGACTTGTTTTTACAGTGTATTTTTTGTACTTTTTAAATTTTCTATCATGTGTATGTAATTCCATTTTTCACTTTGTTCTTTAAAAATCACCATTTACCCGACTAGACAATAAGCCTAAATAAATTCTGATCATTGGTACAAAATGTTTTTACTCTAAAGACAAAGCTTCTCCATTCTATAACTTTTTGGTTAGACCCTTTTTAAACATTTATGTTTAGGGAGGTTTTAAGTATGTTTATTATAGAGATGTTTCTATTCTATTAGCCTTATGCTATAGGAAAAAATAATAAGGTAGTAACTATAATAGTTTAATCATGAATTAGCAAAAGCATAGAATTAGGCTGGTGGCAGCAGCAGAAAAAAAAAAAAGAATGAGAGAGGCAAAGTGTAGGGCCATTCTAAAATTGGCAGACCTCATGAACCTCTGAATTCTATCTCCTAAAGCCTTCATTACTCTCTTGTGGTCTGAAAAAGTACATTATCTCCAGGGGTTTGAATCTCACAGGAGGGAACACAGATACCCAAATCTAACTAAAGACCTCAATTGTGTGAAGAAAACTTTACTCATAAAACTTGCAAATGAGAATTCAATGAGAAGTTTCTCTCCTGCTGGCCTATATGTAACTTATTTTTTAGACTGGAAAATTTCAAAGATATAAAAAGATAAGATATATAATGAGCCTCCATGTGCTTATCACCACTTCCCCTCTCCCAGGATTATTTTGAAGCAATCCCAGGCTTCATTTTGTCTTTAAATATTTCTATTTATCTCACTAGTCCTAAGAATTCTTTTTAAAATAAAATTTAACCAGTAAAGGTTTCATATCCAAAAAATTAACAATTGTTTCTTAACATCATGAAATTTCCAGTCAATATCATTTTCCCTATTTTCTTAGAATGTTTTGTCTTAGAATGTTTGTTTTTGTTTGAATCTGAATCCACATGTGATCCATACATTGCAATGGATTTAGATATGCCCTCTCAGACGTCTTATGTCTATAGGTTTCCCTTTCCATCTCTCTTCCTTTTATTTACCTTGGAAATTTTTTGTTGTTGTCATTGTTGGATAAAACAGTTTCCCTGTTTAATAGTTTCCCACAGAATATCCCTCTAGGATTATAATCAAATTACTGCTATAAAGAGTCACTTAGAATAGTTACTTACTCTTTCACTATGCCTCTAACTTTATTCAGAGATAGATTCACTTGTCTTTTTCTTAATTTCTATTTTTGGGAATTGATTTTCAATTTATTTTTGTATTTTATAATTATGTAAAACATACATGATTCCAAAATCAACACTATAAAACAAGGTATATTCAAAGATCAACTTCTACCCCTTCCCCCACTCTACTCCCTCCCCATTAGTAATCCATTTGTTTAATTTTATAGTTTATCTTCCTGTTTTTTAAAGCAAATATATGTATATATTAGGTAAAGATAGATAGGTACATAGATAAATAGATAAAGATAGATAAATAAAGATAGATAGATGATAGATAGATAGATAGATAGATACACACTTAGATAAATGGTAGTTCACTATCCATGATTTTATCCACCTTACTTTTTAAAAAGCATATCCTGGAGGTCACTCTATAATCAATCGTACAGAGAGAAAGTGTTCCCTCCCTTTTGGAACTAGAACCATCCTGTCATGTGGATAGACAATGGTTCATTAGACTAATCCTCATTGATGAACATTGGGTTGTTTGCCTGCTGTCCTCTTGTTGAAGGTTAACTCCCTTGCGCTCATAAGGACTGCAGAGGATTCAGGGCCCCACCACCTTGCCACGAAGACCAGATGGCTGTACTTTTGACTCCTGTCATTCTTTCTTAAATGCCCTCCATTTCTCAGCTTTCTCCTTTCTCTATTCGGGGGAGGCTTTTACGTCCTCTCTTTTCTGCTACCCTTTCCTATTTTCCTGCATCATCTTCACCTCCACTTGGTGGGTGGGGGGAGGGGGGACACAACCGTACTCTGCAACATTCTCAAGAATCTCATCTTTTCTTCTCCTTTCTCTCTCGGTGGAAGGTTGAAGGAGGTCTTTATTCTCCTTCAGAAACTTTATTTTGATAAAATAAAACCTCCTCAAAAAATGAAACTCTCATATCCAGCACTTCCTGGTTTCTGAGAACATAAATCATTAAGCATTCGCAAGTCAAACAGTTCTAGCCACAGCTGCCCAGCATGCTATGCAGTGTGATCTTCTCTCGTGATGCTGGGCAGGGAGAGTGAGCCACAGCTCCCAGTCAGCCACGCGCTCCCAGGGCTGAACCACAGATACACTTAGAATCATCCTGTATGCATGCCACCCATTCTGTTTTTCACTTTAGTACAGTATTCGATAAATTACATGAGATATTCAACACTATTATAAAATAGGCTGTGTGTTAGAGGATTTTGCCCAATCGTAGGTTAATGTAAGTGTTCTGAGCACTTGTAAGGTAGGTGAGGCTAAGCCATAACGTTTGGTGGGTTTGGTGTATTGAATGCATTTTTGACTTATGATATTCTCAGCTTATGATGGTTTCAGAGAGATCTATATTGTTGGGAGTAGCCCAACTCAGTCTGTTCACAGGGCCTGAGGGTCTTCCCTTGATTCTCACTCTTGTTAGAATTTATTCACATGCAAGAAAAGGAAGCGAGGCTGTTGAGAATCCAAAAAACAGAACACAGTGGCTGAGATATCACCTCAGGCCTATGTGTCAGTGAAAAATAAAGGTAAGTCTATAGAAGGAGACGGAGGTGTGGCTTCTACATTAGAGGGGATGCAGATTGGAGATAAATATTCAGGAGAACGACTTAGAGTGTTGGGCTGGCATTTATTCCTCTCTTCTTACTTTAATCTTTCATCATCTCCTCCTCTCATTTGGCTCAACCTAAATCCAGGGGGATTAAGAAGGGACAAAATAAGAAAAAATAGGCCACAGTGAGGGTGAGGCACAGACCAAGCCCTCACTCACCTCTTTACATACATAAAGAGTACAAAGGAGTATATAGTGAAAAGTAAAATTCTTCTCCTGTCCCCGCCCCGTACCCAACACCAGTTCAACTCCCCGGAGACGACTATTAAGGGGAAAACTCTGTATTCCTGATTTTTCCTTCCATGTGGGGATGTGTCAGTCCTGGCCTTTCTCCATTCCACTATGGAGAAAGTGAGTGTTTGAAATACCCTCCAGACTGCCCCAACGGGGGCAAGGGCAGCTTTCCCCCAAGAGGTCTACCAGATAAAGCCTTTCTCATCACCTAGGATTGGGCTTGAAAGATCACATGTAGAATTTTGATCTGGAGCCAGGCTCCTCAGTTACATATGCTAACAGCACTTTTTCACATCCTTAGACATGTTTACAAAAGGTCTCTAACTCCCTAGATATGACTAGTGCTTAATGTGTATTTTGATTATCACAGTTAACTATAGTCAGAATAAAGCTAATTATCACCAAATTTTCTCCAAGGTGAAGATACCAAAGATGATATAATTGGACATTATTATGCATTATTATGAGTGCTTTTCTGTGTTCAAATACAGAGCTGGGCACACTGCAAAATCTCAATAAATACATGCATATATTTCTTTTCTTGTTTTGGTTACTCTGAAGATCTAAATATAAGGAATAGTCCATTATATTTTCATTTCCTGCACTATATGTCCTTTAAATTTACTTTCTAATCTTATTATTCCATTCATTGTATACAGTTTTAATTATAATCTCACATCTTTCTTAGTAGAAATAATCTTGGTAGAAATAAAGAAGATATTAAAGATACGTTGATTGCTATGTAAAAAGTTGTGGATGCTGCCTAAGGAGATATCATCCAAGAAAAGTACCCCGGATAGCATATAGAAACCTCCCTTCCCTATTCTTGCCTCTAGACCCCACCTGCTTCCCTGCCTCAACACATGCCCGAAATCAGGACAGGAAAATCTGGAGGAAAAAGAGGTGGGAAAGAGAAGAATTTCACAGCCTAAAACAAGCCAAATCATGTTCCCACCCATTTCATAGGACTCTTCAAAACTTGCTAAAGTAAGTTTAGCTCTGTAAATGTTTATTTTTAAAGGTTGGATGCTAAGTATGGAGGGAAATTGAATTGCAGAGCAAGATGGAAGTGTTGTGTGAAATTTTCAGTAATTGTTCCCATTAACTGAAAAAATATTTGCTTGGGATTTCTTTGCAGTACTACCCTTTGGTTAGCCAAGGGGACTGGAATGTGCTGGGCAGGGGAGCTCCACTGCCATTTTACCTACCACGTTTGCAAAGCTGGAACATCTCCAGCTATGGCTTCCTATACTTAGTGTATTTATATACCTTCCTCAGTTTGAATAAGTAACACGCAGAATGGTAATGGAGTGGATTAAAGTGGAACTACACTACGAAAGAGAAAGCAATCATTAAGCCTCATCTTTCTGCTTCTTCCAGCACTGCTTCAGGCTTGGAACACTTTTTTTTTTTCCTGAGCATTAAAAAACGTTATTATGAATTTATTTATATGACATACAGTAAAACTAATTTCTCCGTAGGTGTACTGCCCTACAAAGTATGTTTGAAGTGTTTTTGTTTGTTTGGTTTTGGCTTGGTTTCCTTTGTTGGTTTAAGACAATTCCTAAGCATTATTAAAAGTAAGCCTCTAGTATTTCCTTTCCTTGTATTTTTTTCAGGATTTATTTATTTGAGAGAGAGAGAGAGAGCAGGGGGCAGAGCAGAAGGAGAGACTGAATCTCAAGCAGATTCCCCACTGAGCACAGAGTCCTATGTTGGCGATCTCAGGAGTCTGAGATCATGACCTGAGCCAAAATCACGAGCTGGATGCTTAACCAACTGAGCCACAAAAGGCGCCCCATCCTTGTATTTTTTTTTATAACTGATTTATAAGTCTTCCCCACTACCTTGCTCTTTTTTTCTCTGCCTACTCCCTTCACAACTTTTTGTTCTTTCTTCCACCTCGCTCAGTCTGTTTCTATATGCAGCCAGGCAACATGATATACACACTGTAAAATACAGTTGTCCTGACTTGTTCTCTACCTTTATGTCTGGACAGAGAATAAAAATCTGGAAGTGTATGTTTCCCATCTTCTGGGGGGGGGCGGGAATCCACGTTGTACTAATTGGCCTAAATTGTTAAAATCCAAGTTCAGTTGGCCTATGTCATGACTTTAATCACAGGTTCTTTTGAATAGAGCCAAATCCCAGCTGCCCAAACCAAACACCTTTTAGGCTGGAAATAAGCAATGCTATTCTCTGAATTCCCATTGGTCTTCTGGCCCAGATCAGCAGATCTCACCTTGCCCACTGCCAGCCCTGCCCTTCTCAGCTCTGGTCACAGTATCACCCCTTTGGTGCAAGGCAGAAGCTACAGACTGAATAAGGAAACAGAGGCAAAGGCATTATCTCCGGGACTCTATCAACCAGAAACACTAACAGTCCCTGGTTTCCTTCTGGCCACTCTCTGAGACCATCAGGAGTACAGTGACTGCTTCAGCCTCTTTTATTCATGAATAGAAGGAAGATTAACCTAAATGATGTTTGGGTGAATTCTCCTCCTCAAGTATTAAATTACCTAACAAGGACCACATATATACATGAAGTCAATGCCTTTCTATCATTTACCCACAATTACATTACTCAATATTTCAGAATTGTTATGTATTAGGATTAACTGTAATCCTTTCCAAAGAAAATCTACCAAACATAGTCATAAGCAATGAGTCGGTCTTATCCCAGAAATCACTCGGAAGTGGTATATGAGCAAAGATAATGAGGATGTTTTCATGGAAACACGCCAAAATATAGATATAGAATAAGAAACCACTCCAAGCTATTTTATGTCTAAATATAAACAATAAGAGCTATACTACAAACCATAGACAAGAGAAAACTTGAATGAGTGCTAATGCGTATTGTCCATCTCAGTAGAACAACTTGCTAAGACTTGGGGAGAAACTATGCCTTACTCTTCTACTCATAAAGAGGAAGAAGTTTGGATTTTCACACAGGAAAAAAAACGTCCATATATATATATGACACTGAGTCGCAAGGAAGATAGAAAGTGTCATCCCCATATTAAGCATCCCAGGAAGATGAGGTTCGCAGGGCTTTGGACTTATGCTTCTTCTTAATATGGAGACTGTTTTCCATTTGGATCAGCAATCAGGACACTTGCTATCCCACCAAGAATAATTGCCTTAGTCACATGAGGCGCTTAACAAAGAGACAAAGGAAACAGCATCCAGTCTCAGGTTTTAAAATCAAATCAAAGCAGTGAGATGAATAGGGCAGCGATTTCTGTCAGTTTTGTTCCCTGATACATCCCAAGTACTTACAATGATTCCTGGCACCCAGTAGGTGATCAATAAAGATTTACTGAGTGAATGATATTGCAAGAATGAATAAGCAATGATTCAACATTATTCACACTGAAGGATAAACTATTTCTTGGTGTGTATAACCATCAGATATTTTGCAAAATGTTTTGGACGTATAGCATCCTCCTTTACTTGCTATTCAGCTACCAAAGTTAATCTGCAATGAATTTAAAGCAAGAGCATAAGCATAGTTTTTTTTTTAATTCAACAAATAAGTATTTATCGTGGTCCTACTGTGTGCAGGGCAGCATTGTAATATATAAGAGTAAGAGCTCTTACCTGAAAAGCGAACCACAATACAAGTATGAAACAAAACAGGAGTGGATCACACGAAAGAGGATGAGCAGAGTGGATAGCGTCAGAAAAAGCGTGACTCTCGTTTTAGTCATCTGAACCTTAATGAGCAGTAAGCAAAATCTCATATCAAGAAATCCACCCTTTCACCCTTAATGTCTCTTCTACGTGGTTATATAGATTGTATCAGTCAGAATTTGGTCAAGAAAACAGAAACCACTCTACGTGTTTCAAGCAGTAAGGAATTTAATACAGAGAATCAGAGCTCTTACTGAAAACCACTGGAAGCATGCGGAGAATAAAGCTCTGGGAAGCTCCTCACAGCACTCAGAAATCAGGAAGTTCAGAATTCAGAAGAAACCTTTGCCAATGATCTCAGCTTTCCACAGCACCAGAGTGAGAGATTTCCAGAAGAATGCTTTAGAAACTTCTGGCAAAGCCTCATGACTTCCCTTGGGTAGAACTTACATGCTTGTCCACAGAGCTGAGTCAACGATAGCTTCTACTTCTCTTTTTTCTTTCTGTTATGTTCTATATCTCAAGGAGTGCTTCCCATTTCTGGACCTATACTAGAAGCCTGATGGCAAAGCAGTTTGGAAAAAGTAGTTTCCAGGCCTCCAAACCCTACAATACAGAAGGGTGGGGAGGGAATATTGTGGAGCTGGAATGTTGCTTAGATCCCAACAGAAAATCTAGCACAAAGATTTAAGTTAAGACTATAGCCAAATGTATGTTGTTTTCATTCATCATGTCGATTCAGTCATCTTCCTTTTTTTGAGTTGTTGTTGTTGTCTTTCTGAAAATCTCAAGTTCAAGAATCCCCCTATAGGGGCGCCTGGGTGGCACAGCGGTTAAGCGTCTGCCTTCGGCTCAGGGCGTGATCCCGGCGTTCCGGGATCGAGTCCCACATCGGGCTCCTCCGCTGGGAGCCTGCTTCTTCCTCTCCCACTCCCCTTGCCTGTGTTCCCTCTCTCGCTGGCTGTCTCTGTCTCTGTCAAATAAATAAATAAAATTTAAAAAAAAAAAAAAAGAAGAATCCCCCTATAGATACCATCCCAAAAAGCTATGGGGACTGGGTTGGGCCAACTGACTACTTGATCTGTTGTCCCAGAAGGGACAAAAACTGAGTAAGCAGCTTGCTTGTGGGTTGCTTAGAGAATGCTGCTTTGATAAAACTTTATTTCCACCAGGGTAAGGCACTGGAAAGTCAAACAAGATGGGAAGGAAATGCTCTCAGGGAGGGTTTTACAGAGGAGGGTTGAAAATTTAGTAGCAGTCCTCCAAACAGACAAGAACGCAGTAGACGATGAAAGCAACAGAAACAGCATGATAAGCCTCTACTAGAATTTTTTTTTTTTAAGATTTACTTATTTGAGAAAGAGAGAGAGAGCACACACCCACATGTGCAGGGCGGTGAGGGATGCAGAGGGAAAGAAAGAGAACCTCAAGCAGACTCCCTGGAGCCCAGCGAGGGGCTCCATCTCACAACCCTGAGATCATGACCTGAGCCAAAACTAAAAGTCAGATGCTTAACTGACCGAGCCACCCAGGTGCTCTGCCTCTACCAAAATTCATTGGAAGGAGGAAAATGTGTCTCTTCTGGCTACCTTGCATGTTTTCTAATATCCACTCAAGGAACCTTCGTTACAAACTCTTTTTAAGTTAGTGTTATCAACTGAGGAGAAAAAGAAAAGGGGCACTCTAGAAGTGAGGCTGAATAGAAGATACAGAATGGAATGATACAGTCATATTTCTCTCACTTAAAACAACACAAAACAGAAATTTTTCCATTAGCCCTCCCAACTTGAGCTCCCAACAGAAGCCCCCTGGGCAGCACAGGGAAGAATTACTAGCACAAACAGCTCACCTACCCACTGTTCTGGCCACTTCTTTACTCTCAGTTCATCTTTCCAGGCGGGAACTGCAGGGCCACCCAGGCTGTGAGCAATATTCTGCTCTGGAGGTAATGCCTCTGGGAACGGGGTTATGACCTCCTAAGTGGAGAGAAACTCCCTGCCCTCCCTCTTCTGAACATTTTCCTTGGGTTAGGGAGCGCTAAAAACCAAGCTCAAGTATCAGGTTCCTATTTTGATCTATAAACTAAGAAAAACACTCTTTTATCTTTTCCCTCCAATCCCTAGAGCGTGTTTCTCCTGACAGTGCAGTAGAATTTTAGTCTCCAAAAAGCCACCTAGGAAGCTGACCCATAGCCAGCTCAAGACCCACACCCTTTTTCTCCAGAAGACCCAGCAGTAACTGTGCTGGAGGACTTAGCCAAAAGCAACATGGCAGGACTTGTACAAGGAGAGCAGTGAAGGGGTGAGAAGGTGTGTTAAGATTTTAAAGTTACTTCTTCTTCACCGGGTTCCATTACTCAAGATGGGTAAAAATAAAGCACTTGGAGAACAAAAATACATTGAGAAGTAGCCAAAGCACTAGAATCCTTTTCATAAAAGAAGGAGGAAAAGGAAGGGAGGGAGAAAAAGTGAGTGAGTGAGAGATTTTGATTTTTCTTTAAGAGAAACTTAAGTCTCTTATACGAGGAAACCTAGATTTAGGGTTGCAAACACTTTTTTTAAAAATTTAAATTCTATTTAGGTAACCTATAGTGCAGTATCAGTTTCAGAAATAGAATTCAATGGTTCATCACTAACATACAACCCCTAGTGCTCATCATAATAAGTGCCCTCCTTAATACGCATCACCCATCTAGCCCATCCCCCACCCACCTCCCGGGTTGCAGACACTTTCAAATACATTAGTAGCATATGGAAAAGACTGAAAAGAAGTTGATTGTATATCTCTTTTCAATGTGTTTACTTGCCCTCAGCTTGATGGATGGTGTGCTTCAACGTATGGTTTTCCTTATTATTTATAGTATCAAATGCAATTGAAGAAGGGTCATTACTAGACTAATCCTTCCCTTATATTAATCCTCTGTAATAACGAATAATTAGTCATAAGGAAAAGAAGATTAAAATTAAAAGGCTTGGGGCGCCTGGGTGGCACAGCGGTTAGGCGTCTGCCTTCGGCTCAGGGCGTGGTCCCGGCGTTGTGGGATCGAGCCCCACATCAGGCTACTCTGCTATGAGCCTGCTTCCTCTCCCACTCCCCCTGCTTGTGTTCCCTCTCTCGCTGGCTGTCTCTATCTCTGTCAAATAAATAAATAAAATCTTTAAAAAAAAAAATTAAAAGGCTTAGTCCAACCCTAAAACTACAGGTTGAACGCATAGCTGCAGCTGTGTGGTTGCCAGAATGCCTTTGCATGAAGCTAACAGATGAAGAATATGTGTTACCGAGACACCCTTACACTCAGTAAGTTCATCATACAATAGTTTTAATTAAAAGTCTGTCACGCTGCATGGCTAAACACATTAGTACAAACCCAACTATCCTCAAATTGAACAAAAAAAATATGAGGCCAAAAGACTACTGGACTTTTTTTTAAGTAGAATCAACATACAATATTATACTAATTTCAGGTGTACAACATAGGGATTCAACATTTATAAACATTAGGAAATGATCACTAAGATCAATTTAGCTACCATCTATTACTGAAGTTCTAACAATATTATTAGCTCTGTTCCCTATACTGTACATTATATCACTGTGACTTATTTATTTACAAGTTTGTACCTTTTAATTCCATTCCCTTATCTCACCCATCCCAAGATGGCCCTCCCCTCTGGCAACCACCAAATTGGTCTCTGTATCTATTAGTCTGTTTCTGTTTTGTGTTGTTTTATTGGTTCATTTGTTTTGTTTTGTTTAGATTCCACATGTAAGTGAAATCATACCGTGTTTGTCTTTGTCTGACTTATTTCACTTAACATAATACCTTCTAGGTCCATCCATGTTATCACAAACGGCAAGATCTCATTCTTTTTCATGGCTGCATAATCTTCCATTGCGTGTATATACCACCTCTTTATGCATTGGATATTCTTTATCTGTTGGATTGTTTTGAGTAAGAATTAGGCTCAGAAAAATGTAAATGAAAAGTATTCTTTATCTGTTTGGTATTCTCTGTGTACAAATTTGCCATCCCAAAAGTCTAGGTAAAATTGTAAAGCCTAGAAAACTCACAAAGTCTGATAAAAACTCCAGCACGCATATTTTTGAAACCTGATTTTTATAAGCTTCTCTCTAAAATAAATCTCTCGGGGTGCTGGGGTGGCTCAGTCAGTTAAGCGTCCAACTTTTGATTTTGGCTCAGGTCATGATCTTGGAGTCATGGGATCCAACCCTGTGTTGGGCTCTGCTCTCAGCAGGGAGTCTGCTCGAGATTCTCTCTCTCACTCTCCCCCTGTCCCACTCTCCCTCTCTCTCAAATAAATAAATAATAAAATAAAATAAAATAAAATAAATCTCTCGATGTCACCACTTTCAGAATGCATCTAACTGGGGAATTCCAAAGCAGCTGGTTTTTCCTTGGACAACGTTACATAAGGGTCTCTAATAAAGCCTTTCCTAACATACTCGGTACATTGCTACATTGTTGAATCATTACCATCAAAACAAAACTCACTATTCAGAGAAGTGTGTTTTTCTTCTGTAGTCCCCTTCCTCCTTCCATTTTTGATGATAATTTCATGATTATTCCCAGCTTTGATCTTCTAGTTTTCTGTAGGGCCATTATTGGAATCTTATGGGGGATGATTCTTCACTGTTGAGGACAGTCTATGACATTGTAGGACAGCATTACTACTCCTAGCTCACTACATTGAGCAACATCTAGTCATTCTGACATCACACATTCTCCCCCACATTTCCAAATGCCTCCCAAGAGGTGGTACTCATGTGGCTGAGAATCACTACACCTCTAATGTATGTGTCTGGATGGACAACCACTATCTATCACAACCCTAAAAGGCAATGTATACTTGTGGCTGAGGCACAAGATTTCTTACTCATAATGCAGAGGTTTCTCTCCGGAGACGTATTCCTCTCTGCTGAAGGTGTGGTTCCTACTGAACATGGGCCCATTCTGATCATGACACATGATCATTGTTGTTTAGGGTTTTCTTATCTTATACAGAGACACAGAGCAATGTGGAAGTAAAAGTGGATGTGTTTGCTTCACCATCGAGTTCCCTCAAGTTGTCTTAGCCCAGCTCTGCCCACATTCACCACTTTCCAGCACTTTTCTCATTCAAAAGTGCAAATGAAAGTGTTTTCTAGATATTATTGCACTGATTGCATTCTTTTCAAGAAAAGGACTCATGGTTCTAGTAAGAGGAACTACTTGTATTCACTGAGATCTTTTCCCAGCAACATATGTGGTGTGTCTTGAATACAACCTCCATGTGAGAACTACAGCAGGCCTGGGAGAGGACTTTTTAAGCTCAGGAACTTCCCCAAGGATAAGAGACAAATAGCTGCCTCGTAGACAACAGAGAGAAATTATGGAAGAAGGTAGGCCACTCTGATACCACTTGGACACTATATCCTCAATCTTGCTAAGGCCTTGAAGAGCTTTGTGTTGAACATTTCCATCCCTTGTGATGGTGGTCCTGTCAGTTCTCAGGTCTGTACTCATCAAGAGTTTTCCATCATTCAGATTATTCAGCATGAGAACATAAAACAAGCAAATTCTTAAGTCCGCGTGATGTTTGGAGAGAGGAAAAACATTTATTTCTATGCATAGGTGGTAATCTTGGCATGACACAATGCTTGGCATGAATAGCAAAACACTTTGGAATAAGATGGAACAAATGAAAGAGAACACCCTCAATCCCACCTTGCGCCAAAAATGATTTTTCATCTTTTCATGTAACTTCCAGATCCTATCTACAATTGCAGTCATGGTTTATATGTCATTATATATTGTGCTTTAAAAAAATACATTTTCTGTATTCTGAGTTGCTTTCGTAATCGTATTTAATGGTTGTACTGGAGTCCCTTTTGTCTACAATCTGTAATTAACTACACTCTTTCCTTATTGTTGAATATTTAATGTTTTTCCTTTTCTTTTTTTTTTTTGTTCTTTTTTTTGTTCTTTTTTTTTCTGTTACAGATAGAAACATCTGCCCTACATCTGTCAAAATATTTCCTTAGGAAAAATTCTCTAGTGTAGTATTACTTGGTCAAAGGACATGAATGCCTTTGTAGCTTTTACTCAGTGTTATCTTATACATTTTAAAAGGAGATATGTCAATCTGAAATGTTCTTTGCCACATATTTGTATCTAAACTTTACCTTCAACTCAGGTGACATAAAATGGTAACTCGGAATTGCCTTTCTTTGGTTATTAGCAAGAGTACCTACCTTTGATTAAGCCATGTCAAATTATCTCCTTGTTCATTTGCAATTCTTTCTCAGAGTAGAGAGTATCACAGCAACAACAGCTGATGAGCTTGTGTTGCTTTCATCTAGAGTTAAGTGAAACTGCAGAGGAAAACACTCAAAGAAGACAGGGGAAATATCATTTATGCTTTGTGTTTTGATGAACCTTTCTAACTTTCTCCTGTGATGTAAAAAGAAACCTCAAATACTTTGTGAAAAGCCTATATAATGAGTTAATAAGCCTGTATAATAAATTAATGATTTTTTGGCTGCATAAAATGTAAATTTACTTTAGTTACCTAAGGAGGAAAAAGAATCTGTAGGAAGTATACTAATGAATTTAATAGAATATAAGGAAGATCTGGGTCAGTATGGTCTATCATTTAGAATACCTTTTATTGCAAGTAACTAAAAATTTAAGAGTGGCTTTAGAAATAAAGAGATTTAATTATTTGGCAAAACAACATTCCAGATTTCTCGGGGCTGGTTCTGCGATTTGACAATGTCATCAAGGGGCCAGACTCTTTCTATCCTTTCACTTCACCAGCCTCAGTGTGCCAGCCATTTTTGTACTTAGTTGTCTCATGGTACAAGATGGCTGCCTTGACACCAGGTACTCCATTCAAAGGCAGGAAGCAGGGGGTGAGGATGATGGCTGAGGTAGAGAGAAACTTATTATTCTTTCTCTTTTTCTCAAGGAATAATAAGTATTTCTCAGAAGACACTTAGCAGACTTTCTGTTATGTCCCATTAGATAGAGCTGAGTTTATGATTATTATTAGAATGAATTTGGTTATAGGTTTATGATCATCCCTAGACTAGAAGTTGTACCCATTTTCCATGAGATCAAGGAATCTTCAGCTAACACTGGAGGGAAAATGTGATGTTTGATAACGGATAAGAAATAAAGCTAATCTTCTAGATACACAGCCAGAGTGTGTGTCACATTTGGGAACCAGGGACTTTGTGGACCTTCCTTTCTTCTATAAGTGGGTTTCCATTGGCAAGAAACTCAAATATCTATATTCCCTAGGTCAAACTACAAATGTTTACGAAAAAGAATCTATTAGTTCCGCGTGAGGTTCAGGGAGAACCTCAAAGTGAAGGTATGGTTTCAGGTGCCTCATCTGGTGATTCACAGGTGGGAAAAGGGAAAGCATCATTCCTAAAAAAAAAAAAAAAGAAAAAAGGAAAAAAAAATAGCTCAGTCGGTTAAGCATCTGCCTTTGGCTCAGGTTATGATCCCAGGATCCTGGGATCAAGTCCCCATCGGGCTCCCTGCTCAGCTGGAAACCTGTTTCTCCCTCTGCCTGCTACTCCCCCTGCTGTGCACACTCTCTCTTTCTCTCTGACAAATAAAGAAATAAAAATCTTTATTTAAAAAAAAATGGGAATTGTCTTAAACAGGTGATAAGCGCAATGGACATCCTTTACATCTAAATTAAACAAAATACCACCAAAAGGTATTTATTGACTTCCTAACTTGTAGAAGACATTGTACCAGATCCTCTGGGGATGCAATATCTATACCCTCGTCCTTGTCCCTAAAGCAACTACAATCTATTTGAGGAGAAGCTGGTGTAAATAGCACAAGGAATAGATGAGAGCTAATTCTGAGATACAGACAATCAGTGCTTTGACCATAACAAACTTTGTTGAAGAGAATGGCCCATAAACTATTTCAGGGGGGAGAAGAAAAAGCTTAGAAATGTTTAATTCATTCAACCAACCCTCATGTAGTCAACTATGCCACAGCTCTTTCTTGATTACTCATCACTGAGGGTCTCAGCCTCTTCTGATGTTATACAGCCCACCATTTTGGTGGCCGGGGCCAATGGTGTGGCCTCAGAGATTGCTTCAAGAAATCCTGCTTCCTTCAGGCAGGCTTTATCTTCCCCCACCTCCTCTTGCCTTTTTCAGGACATTCATTTTAACTCCTTTATGTCCCACTTCATAGCCTCATTTTTTGAGTGGTTAGTGAAAACTCTATTATTACGGGCAAAGTTTTAAAATTCTCTTTTATAGCCACAAAGCAAGTACATAATATAGCATACAGTTAATGATTCTGCTGTGTGATAAAGAGCAGGTCTCTTAAACTTTCTGTGCTGAAGAAATCACTTAAAGAAAAATAATACGATCTGTCTTTCACTTTTTCAGCCAGGTTCCTCATGAAAACCAGTAACATAGCCCATCAAAACTTGTAATATTTTAGCAAAATATTTTATGAAAATGTGTAATCCTTTTATAAGAAAACACCAGACTTCAAATGGATTTCTTCTATACACTCTCTTTTTGAGAGAGGTAATAGCCCCTCAGTAGGAAAATCCAATTACGGAAATCTGTATGTTTTCTCTTGGTCATCAGAACATTCGGAAACACAATGAATCCAGTTTAAAAAAAAAAAATGTTCACACCCTTGAGTGAATTATAGTAAGCAGGACTAAGATGTAATTAGAAATGCTATTACCTGAGATTATGTGTGAGCCAAAAACCAGCTGCTTAAACGAAAGCAGAGAGACACCCAAAGGCCCTGGACTAGCATCTGGGCTGAAAATTTGGTTAATATTTTCCTTCCAGACTGAAGCACCCAGATCTGGATCCATTATTATCACACAGAGGTTCTTGTTTTTAAATCATTGAATACTATTCAGGACTTTCCGCAGGAAGCAGACCCTTAGTAACAGGAAGACTTTCTAAAAATTTCTCCTTTCAGGAAAAAGACAGAAGTCAGGAAAAGGGGAATGCACTCTAGAGAAGAAATCTAGCACATATTAGACTGCATTATTTCCAGCTGCAGCTGAAAAACACGTCCTTTGTTAAGCCTTCCTTGATCCCATAAATGAGCAATGGACTTCCCTGCATCGGAGACTACCAGAGCTGACCATTTTCTTCTCTTCCTACATTTATGTTAATGACTCACCTACTGTTAGTTATTTTCCCATCAATCTTCCTCACCAAAGTTACAAGTTCTTGGGGAAACAACCAGTTCTTTCACATTTGTGACTCCTCCTTACCCCCAGTGTCTGGAATAGTTAATAATAACTCCTACTGTGTGTCAGGCATTGTGTTAACTACCAGACAGAAAATGGATAACAAAAATAGCACAGTTCTCTTTGCCCATTGCTTAGAGTCTAGAATGCATAAGAGATACGATTGAATGAGCAAAAACAACAAAATGCCAGTGCATCCTGGGATAGAATTCGAGGTGTTCAGTGACGGTTCATTTCCACGGCATGCCTACATTATGAATACCTCAAGGGTAAGAATACCTGAAGTGTGGTTTGTTCGGTAGCATTCCATATGAAGTTGAATATAAATTCATGGGAAGCTGACTGAGTTCGGATGTCAGTTCCTAGTCTTTTGAGTCTGATAAGAATCACGTGAGCCTCACACACCGTATATGCACTACAATGAAGTGTCCCTGAAGGCAACCTGAGGCTTTGGGGTGGGAGGAAGGAACTTTAAATCCCAATGCCCCAGCTTTGCTGATTGTTCCTTTTAATGAATGTCTTTCTAAATATTCCTAAAGTCCAGTGTTTGCTTGTGCTAACACAGGTGCAAGCTCCATCTTTCATGAGGAGTTCAATGAACTGGGCCGGTGGATATCCCTTGCATGAAGGAAAGTACAGGAAACTGTGGAAACACACAGAGCATACAATTTAGTTTCAACACACATTCATTTGTATTATGAGTAAATGATTATCAAAGCTTGAGAAAAACAGCATTCAGATAACACGAAAAAACTAAGATGGAAGTGGAAAGTACGTATTATTCATTCAACTAAGAATGATTGATGACCTGTTACATGTATGTTATGTTACAACTCTGAGATCTGTAGTTACTTTAGAGCTTAGGGATTGTTTTTTTCTTTTCTTCTTCTCCTTCTTTTTTAATCCTCAGAATCCAGGAGGGCTCAGGAATCTGTATTTTAAAAATATCCCTGATGTGGGTGGTCTAGCACCTGTACTTTGAGGAAATAGGTCTAAATTCTAAAATAGGTCTAAATTTTCTATTCTCAGCCTGGCATTTCTTGATACCTTTTTTAAAAACCTGATTTAATTTAATTATATATCAACTTATTTAAACTAAAGCAAAAAAAAAAAAAAAACAGTTCACCATTTCTCCCACCTTTTACCCTTTGCCTCTGGCAACCAATCGATCTGCCTCTGTATCTGTAATATTTAATATATACTATATATAAATAATATAAATATATAAATAAATGTAAATTATTATTGATATACACATTGTTACAAATACATAAATCATTAATATAAAATTATATTAATATATTAATATATAAATATATTTATAGATTCCACATATAAAAGGGATCCTACAGTATTTGCCTCTCTCTGTCTGATTTATTTCACTTAGCATGATGCCCTTATGGTCCGTCTATGTTGTCACAATGGTGAAATTTCCTCATTTTTTGTGGCTGAATAATATTCCATTGTGTATCTATACCACAATTTCTTTATGCATACATCCACCAATAAACACTTGAAATCAGGGGGTGTGATGCCTCCAGCTTTGTTCTTCTTCCTCAAGATTGCTTTCATTATTCGAGGTCTTTTATGGTTCTGTACAAATTTTAGGACTGTTTGTTCTGTTTCTGTAAAAATGCCATTGGTATTTTGATAGGATTTGCACTGTATCTGTAGATTGCTTTGAGTAGTATGGACCTTTTAACAATGTTAATTCTACCAATGCCTGAGCACCAAATACCTTCCATTTATTTGTGTCTTCTTCAATTTCTTTCATTAATGTCTTTTAGTTTTCAATATATAGGTTTTTCACCTCCTTGGTTAAGTTTATTCCTGGGTATTTTATTCTTTTTGATGCCTTGTAAATGGGATTGTTTTCTTAATTTCTCTTTCTGATAATTTATTATTAGTGTATAGAAATACAATAGATTTTTATATATTGATTTTATATCATGCAACTTTACTGAATTTGTTTATTTTAGTAATTTTTTGATGGCATCTTTAGAGTTTTCCTCATATAATGTTATGTCACCTGTAAATAGTGACAGTTTTATTTTTTCCTTTCTAATTTGGATGCGTTTTATTTATTTTTCTTGCCTAATTGCTCTGGCTAGGATTTCCAATACTATTTTTGGATATGACCCCTAAAGCACAGGCAACAAAATCAAAAATTAAAAAATGGGACTATATCAAACTAAAAATCCTCTGCACAGCAAAAGAAACCATCAAAAAAGAGAAAAGACACTCTACAAGATGAGAAAAAAATGTGTGCAAACCATATACCTGATAAAGGGTTTATATCCAACATATACAAAGAATTTATACAACTCAATAGGAAAAAAACAAATAACCCATTTTAAAAATGGACAAAGGACCTCCATAGACATTTCTCCAAAGAAGATAAGTTTGGGTTTTTTTTAAGATTTTATTTAGGGTGAGAAGCAGACTCCCCGCTGAGCAGGAACCCTGATGTGGGACTCGATCCCAGGACCCTGGGATCATGACCTGAGCTGAAGGCAGACATTTAACCGACCACCCAGGTGCCCTCTCCAAAAATGATATATGGAAGGCCAATAGGTACATGAAAAGATGCCCCATGACTAGTCATAAGGAAAATGCAAATTAAAACTTAATGAAATATCACCTCATGCATTTTAGAATGGCCATCACCAAAAAGATGAGACATCAATGCCAGCATGTATATGGAAAAAAGGTATTCCCTATTGGTGGGAATGTAAATAGGTGTAGCCACTATGGAAAACAGTATAGAAGATCCTCAAAAAGTAAAAATTAGAACTACCATACAATCCAGAATACATCCAAAGGAAACAAAAACACTAGCTCAAAAAGATACCTGCACCCTCATGTTCATAGTAATATTATTTACAACAGCCAAGATATGGAAAAACCTAAGTGTCTCTTGATGGATGGATAAAGATATATATACAATGGAATATTATTCAGCCACAAAAAAGAGGAAATTCCACCATTTGCAACAATATGGATGGACCTTGAAGGCATTACGTTAAGTGAAATAAGTCAGACAGAGAAAGAGAAATACTGTATGTTCTCACTTATCTGTGGAATCTAAAAAGAAGAAATAAAAGCGAACTCATAAAAAAGAGATCAGACTTTTGGTTACCAGAGGAGGATGGGTAGGGGCAGAATATGAGAGATGCTTGAAAGGCACAAACTTTCAGTTACACAATAAATACGTACGAGGGATGTAATGCGCAACGTGATGTGATAGCTAACACTGACGTATGACGCATAAAGAAGCTGTGAAGAGAGTAAATCCTAAGACTTCTCATCACAAACATAGTCTTTTTCTTTTCCTTTTTTCTCTTTTCTTTTTATTATATCTATATGAGAAGATGGGTGTTAGCTGAAACTATTGTAGTATCATTTCACAATCTATACAAACCATCGTGCTGTATGCTTTAAAGGTATAAGCAATGTGTGTCAATTACTTCTCCATAAAACCAGAAAAAAATAAAATGCCCAAGATTCAAAAAATGAAAAAAAAAAATAAGAAAATCTGAATAAAGCATGAACTTTAGGTAATATTTTTTAAAAAGAAAAGAAAACCAAACAAATTTAAAAAACCAATTCCTTCCATCTATATATATCACCCTTGATATTCTGATGTGTTGTATATGATTTATTCATTCCTTCACTTATTCATTGGACAACTACATATCTACTATATATAATGAGTTCTACTCAAGGAGGTGAGTAGATAACAGTATATAAGACAGACAAGGTCTCTGTTCTTATGGAGACCGTGTTCCAGTGGTGCTGGGGAAGATTGATGATCATGCTATTAAAAAGAAACTAAGACAGAAAGATATTATGGAGAGTGAGTGGGCTTATTTGAATGGGTGAACAGGGCAAGCCTTCAAACTAAGACTTGGAGATGAAATTGCCATAGGATTTCTAAGGACAAACATCCCAGGCAGCCAAAATCCCAAGAATAAGGGCTCTAAGGTAAAAATTAGCTGAATGTGTTGATGGATGAAGGCTGAAGCATTGGAAAAACAAAGAGAGTGGTAGGACATAAGATTGGAAAAGTACATAGTAACCGTACAAAGAAGTTTTGTTTCTGGTCTATGTGCACGGGATGCCTCTGGAGGATTATAAGCACAAAAGGAACTAGTATCTTATTTACATTTTTAAATGATGCTTTCGGAAGAATGGACTGTAGGAAGCAAGAGAGAAGCAGGGAACAAGTCAGGAGAATATTTCAGATTACAGCCTGGACCAAACTTTTATGGCATGATGCATTTTGATTTCCTGTGATATGTATGAAAGACCATTGTATGAGCACAATGGCTAAAGTAAATGGAAGAATAGAGGAATAGAAAGGACGGAAGATGAGGGAAGAAATTGAGAAAGATCTGAATCTACGAATGGGCATTGTATAACGAGCAGAGATAGAAGACCCTGCATAGGACTTGTGTGACCTAGGACTCTTATTGAAGAAAAGTAAGGAAATGCCAGAAAGTAAGGTAATGCTCAAAACTAATGAGAACATTTAAAAATACTGTAGCAGTGAGCATGAAGGGGCAACCACTGGCAGTATTCTGGACAGTGCTTTCATCAGAATGAATACCAGCTGGAATGGATATTACACACTGAAGAAAAAGGATTTGTGAAACATATATTGACACCGATAAAGAAAAATTTTAGAAAGTCCAGGTGGAGGAAGAATTCTTTGCCAAAAATGCCAACTACTGAATGCAAAGGCACAATGGAAGTAGAAAATTTACATGTTTACAATTTTACAATCACTAGAGTAATAACTGATTCAGCAAGAGCCATAGATGGGTGCCCAACCTACCGGGTAAAAGATTACGTGAGAAAAAATATTTACAGGGTCACAAGAGTTCACTCCAGTATTAGTTATTAACTTGAAAAGGAAACGTTGCTTTTTCCATAGAGAAATCTGGCAGAAACGACCTTAATCAAATGATCAAACTCAACATTACCCATAATGACACAACCTAACCCTGTTCGCCCGTGATGTGATTCACCGAGAAGTCTCCACATGGCCTATGTGGTACTCCTTTCCAAAATGTTTTATCTGCATCGAATCGTGAGAAGGCAATTAAATAAATCTAAACTGAGGTACAATCTGCAACAATAACTATCTTGGACTAAAAAAAAAAACGGGGGGCGCCTGGGTGGCACAGCGGTTAAGCGTCTGCCTTCGGCTCAGGGCGTGATCCCGGCGTTATGGGATCGAGCCCCACATCAGGCTCCTCCGCTATGAGCCTGCTTCTTCCTCTCCCACTCCCCCTGCTTGTGTTCCCTCTCTCGCTGACTGTCTCTATCTCTGTCGAATAAATAAATAAAATCTTAAAAAAAAAGAAAAAAGAAAAAAAAAAACGGGAGGGTGGATGGGAAACTGCTCTGGACTAGGGACTACAGAAGTATAACAGCTAACTGCAAAAGCTCTCCTGTTTTGGATCCTGGACTTTAAAAAAACAATGAATAAAGATATAAAGGATACTATTCAAATAATTACAGAAATGTGGTACTGGGCCACGTATAAGAGAATAGCTTCACATGCAAACTACTTGAACATCCTAAGGCCTGGTAGATTGTGATGTTTGCAAATGGCCCAGAAAGAGAGAAACAGAGAAGCAAAAGATTAAAAATGAACGAGTCTAGATAAAGAATATATGGTTGCTCATTGTCCTCATCTTGCACATTTTCTGTGGGTTTGAAATCTTTCCAAATAGGAATGGTGATGGTAAGACAAGGCAAAGGCTCGGCCTCCTGAAGTGGAGATTTGTTTCTTTTATTTATTTAATATTTATTCTCTAGAAGTGGAGAACAGCTCTCTCCATCCAGTCTCTGTGCGAAACAAGACGCAGTCAGAGAGGGAGACAAACCATAAGAGACTCTTAAGCACAAGAAACAAACTGAGGGCTGCTGGAGGGGAGGAGTGTCAGGGAATGGGAAATCTGGGTGATGGGCATTAAGGAGGGCACTTGATGTGATGAGCACTGAGTGTGATATATGACTGATGAATCAATGACCTCTACCTCTGAAACTAATAATACATTATATGTTAATTAATTGGATTTAAATTTTTTTAAAAACCTGCAGGGTGAAGGGCAACGTGGTGTGGTGTTAAAGGACTAGGTTCTCGAGCCAAACTTCCTACATTCCTGTTGCAAACTTTTTACATAGTAACTGTGTGACTTTTTTTTTTGTATTAACAATTATATATTTTAATATTTATATTTTGTCTCATATTGAAAATATTTTTAAAATTTTTTTATTATGTTATGTCACCCTACAGTACATCATTAGTTTTTGATGTAGTGTTCCATGATTCATTGTTTGCATATAACACCCCGTGCTCTATGTGACACGTGCCCTCCTTAATACCCATCACCGGCTTACTCTATCCCCTCACCCCTGAAACCCTCAGTTTGTTTCCTGGAGTCCATAGTCTCTCATGGTTCGGCTCCCCCTCTGATCTGCCCCTCTTCATTTTCCCTTTCCTTCTCCTAATGGTCTCCCTGCTATTCCTTATGTTCCATATATAAGTGAAATCGTATGTTAATTGTCTTTCTCTGCTTGACTTATTTCACTTAGCACAATCCCCTCCAGTAACTGTGTGGCTTTGAACCCAATTATTTAACTTCCTTGTGCCTCAGTTTCCTAACTATAACATGGGGCTAAAAATAACATCAAGTACATAAAGTTTTTGTGAAGATTAAAGCATGTAGAGCGATGCTGGCCAATAGCAAGCAGCCGATAGAGGTGAGCTGAAGCTATGAATGGGCACCGCGTCTCTTAAAGCAAGATCGAATATCCTCCACAGACGCCAGTGAGAGAACACATCTTTTAAAATGTAATAATTGTGGATCTCACCAATAATAAAAAGTATCGTCCAGGAATATTTTTATCTTTTCTTACTCCCTGGTGATCTCAGAACTTCCGTTTAGTGTTTTATGGTTTTTTTAATGAATAATTTTAATAATATCTGCCTTATAGGGTTGTTGTTAAGAGAAGTTCAAGAACAGTCCCAACGATTATTCTGAGGAAGCAAAAACAACTTAAATTATGCTTGATACTCTCTATTAAACACGACAGGGAAATATTTTAGAAATATTTTCACTTGAAATAGTTTTAATTTTATTTTATTTTATTATTTTTTTATAATGATTTTTTATTATATTATGTTAGTCACCATACAGTACATCCCTGGTTTCCGATGTAAGGCTCGATGATTCATTAGTTGCGTATGACACCCAGTGCACCATGCAATACGTGCCCTCCTTACTACCCATCACCGGTCTATCCCATTCCCCCACCCCCCTCCCCTCTGAAGCCCTCAGTTTGTTTCTCATAGTCCATAGTCTCTCATGTTTCATTCCCCCTTCTGATTACCCCCCCTTTCTTTATCCCTTTCTTCCCCTACTTATCATCCTAGTTCTTATGTTCCATAGATGAGAGAAATCATATGATAGTTGTCTTTCTCTGCTTGACTTATTTCACTTAGCATTATCTCCTCCAGTGCCGTCCATGTTGTAGCAAATGTTGAGAACTCGTTCTTTCTGATTGCTGAGTAATATTCCATTGTATATATGGACCACAACTTCTTAATCCAGTCATCTGTTGAAGGGCATCTCGGCACCTTCCACAATTTAGCTATTGTGGACATTGCTGCTATGAACATTGGGGTGCATATGGCCCTTCTCTTCACTACGTCTGTATCTTTGGGGTAAATACCCAGTAGTGCAATGGCTGGGTCATAGGGTAGCTCAATTTTTAACTTTTTAAGGGACCTCCACACAGTTTTCCAGAGTGGCTGTACGTAGTTTTAATTTTAATGTTCAAACTCAATTATGCTTTTAAAAATATTCCCTTCCAGGCTTTTCTTTTTCTTAATCCCCCAATGGGGAATTAAAATAAAATCCAGGGACAAGCTAATGTATAAACCTAACAAAATATATTCTTTCCCTTCCCCAAGCTGACTCTGGGACCTAGAGGGATGTACTCTCACTGTAGAGGTAAGCTCGAAGTAGATCTGCTCTCAGCCCCAGAGAAAGGCAAGAAAAATCAATTCTTTCAAAAGCGGCACTGAAAAAAGGAGGGAAATGATGTTAAGAATTTGGATCCACAACTCAGTTCTCATTGTAGGTTTGTATCTGAAATCACATATGTGTAGTGTAACAATCTCAAGCCAAGAATTCAGTGTAGCATAATCCCTTACTGGTAATACCCCAGGTTCCTGAAAGAGGCAAATGGAAATTCACTCTGCAGAAATTCAACTTCCGACCAAGCCAATAAGAATCCTCACAAACAAAATTCTAAGGAAAATGAACCGTCCACAATCAAAAATAACAAAGTACATTTTTAAAAAAAAGGCACAAGAGGGGCTCCTGGGTGGCTCAGTAGGTTGAGTATCTGCCTTCAGCTCAGGTCATGATCCCAGGGTCCTGGGATCGAGTCCCATGTCAGGCTCCTTGCTCATCGGGGAGCCTGCTTCTCTGTCTGCCTGCTCTGCCTGCCCCTTCCCCTGCTCGTGCTCTCTCTCTCTCACTCTGATAAATAAACAAATTAAATTTAATTTAAAAAAGACACCAAGAATGAAAACCAGTGCAACACTATGGCCCACAACAGAGTCCTATAATAAAATCAGATTGTGGGGTTATGTCTAATGGATTTGTAATGTGTCAACCTCACTAGGCTGAAGCGCTTTTCCCAGAATTCTCTTTCTCAAATGTTTCCGGTTAATGTTTCCTGTGGCCTTACGAGGGAAGTCCTTGGGATTTGGACAGCAGGAGGCAAACAGCAACCATATCGTAGTGTGTACGCAACGTTGCTTTGCCGACTCACCTCTTGATGTGAAGCATTAACTAGACCTGCAATTGCTCGGTCTTCCCTTCCATTCTTCAATAGCTTTTCTGACTCCTGGAAAAAGCATGTGTACATAATTCTGTGACAAAAGACCCCCGCTTCTGTAAAATACCCTTGTCACCAAGAGCAGAGACAACAAGAATGGACATGGGTCTCAGTGCACCCTCATGGGATTCCAGTTCATGCTGGTGAGTTCCAAGCTGCTTGTGATCTTCCATTGCTGCCCTGTAGACTTCTCCAGATTCAGAAGCAGAGAACAGCTTTGCAGAGACGGTTTAACCAGCTCTCCAATTTGCATGAGCCAATTCCCTGAAGAAGAAGAAGAAGAAAAAAGCGTGGGTGTGTTTGTGTGGGTGTGTATGTATTTCCTAGCAGAGGATTTATGTTGCTGTTTGAAACTTGACTATTACGTTATCAGACACGGATTACAAAATGACCACGTTAATATGTTTAAAGAAACATGAGGGTGTTGTGTTTGTGCTTTGAATGTAAAAAGCTGCTTGAGAAGATGCTCCTGTTCTAACAGAAAAGAGGAAATCAGATAATTAATAAAATTACAACTTCTTTTAAACTCATCAGAGAGGTGAGGTCATAAAATAACCAAGTAAACTGAATTCTAAAGAGTGATAATCCCCTCTGTAGAGAAACAGAATTGTTTTGCTTTTGAGAGGACATATGCAGGACTGACATCCATAAGGATGAATAAGAAGAAATTGTCTAAGATTAACAAATTCTTTTTTAAAATTTTATTTATTTGAGAGAGAGAAAGCGCACACCAGCCAGAGGGCAGAGGGAGAGGGAGAGAAGCAGTTTCTCTGAGGAGCAGGGAGCCCGACTCTGGGCTCGATTCCAGGACCCTGAGATCATGACCTGAGCCAAAGGCAGATGTTTAACCGACTGAGCCTCCCAGGCGTCCCAGATTAACGAATTCTTGAAGGCTAGTGTATCGGCTGAGAATAATTGGGGCCCCAGGCAAAAAGAATCTACATGCACTTGCAGGGTCCTTCTTGCAGGCTTTCTCTGGGTGTTCACAGGAAAGATGAGGCATAGGGCAAAAGATTCAAGAGAGTCCCTACCGGTGAAACAAGTATGCAGTGGTAAGGGACTGATGGTAGAGGAAAAGGCGAGAAACGCTGCCTGCTTCCCTAGACTCTTCTTTCATGTGAAGCAAAAGCTCTATACCATTTGGGTAAGAGAAGCAAACCCTTGTGCAAGGATCCACTTCTGGAAGGAAGGGTAGAAATAAAAGCCCTGCCCCTGACAAAAAGACAGAAATCCCTCTTGGGGGGCACCTGGGTGGCTCAGCCGTTAAGTGTCTGCCTTTGGCTCAGGTCATGATCCCAGGGTCCTGGGATGGAGGCCCACATGGGGCTCCCTGCTGGGGGGAGGGGGGGAAGCCTGCTTCTCCCTCTCACACTCCCCCTGCTGGTGTTCCCTCTCTTGCCGTGTGTGTGTGTGTGTGTGTGTGTGTGTGTGTGTGTCCTCTCTCTGTCAAATAAATAAATAAATAATCTTTAAAAATAAGATAAAAGAAAATACTTAGAAATTAAAAAAAAAAAAAAGAAATCCCTCTTGGGCTTAGATTCCTGTACCAATATAAATTAGATGTCTGCTGCCACTGCAGGGAGGGTAAGAATATATAATGAACACTATTGAGTTCATAAATGAAAGAAAAAAAGATAATATTTGGCAAAAGATATGTACGTGTGTGTCATTAAAGAAAAAACTCAAATGACAAACATATTACAAATACTCAACTTTATGAAAAATTAGGGAAATGCAAATGAAAACCATAAGACACCATGACATACCCTCTGGGTCGGCATAATTTTAAAAATCTGGCAAAACCAAATGCAGAAGAAGAAGTGAATCAGTAGGGATCCTCATGTACTTTGAGGGGTAGAAATTGGTATGACTGTCTTGAAAACCAATTTTTCGTCGTTAGCAGATGTAAACTTATGCATATACTGCAGTGTCAGTAATGTCACTCCAACAGGCATACTCCAGATCAATTCCTGCACACGAGCACCTGGGGACAAGTATAAGAACAATCAAACGGGATTGTTCACAATAGCTCCAAACTCAAAACAACCCAAAAGCCTATTAATGGATAAATAAAATGTGGCCACTAACCAGCAATGGAAAGGAAGGAACTACATCCACACAGAGGACTATCACAAA
Organism: Ursus maritimus; assembly: GCF_017311325.1. Taxonomy (NCBI): domain Eukaryota; kingdom Metazoa; phylum Chordata; class Mammalia; order Carnivora; family Ursidae; genus Ursus; species Ursus maritimus. Next base: position 33,216,647 of record NW_024423453.1, read on the forward strand.
CACAAGATAGAATAAAATAAGCGAGTCATAAAAGTATACATAAACTATGGTTGTATTTATAGAAAATACAAAACCAGGCAAAACTACAAAATATATCCTTCAAACATGCAAACACTGGTGGCAAAAATATAAAGAAATAAATTGAATGGTAGACATAAGATTCAGGGGAACTGTTTTTTTCTAGAGAGAAAGGAAGGGAACAGAATTGGGGAGAGATATCAAGGGACATTCTAATAAACTCTCAGTGTTCTTATTTACCACTTGGTTGATGTGTAAAAGGGTGGTTGTTTTATTACTAAAAAAGTACATGTATTTTTTAAATGCCCTCATGTATGTGTGATAGATTTCACAATAAAAAAGAAAAACAAGTTAAAAAAAATAATGTATCTTCACTTCAGCCAAGATGGAGTAACAGGAACCAGATTTATTCTACTACTTAAAACAACAAAAACCAAAAAACTGTACAAAATATATATAACAACGTTTTCAAAACACCGAATGTCAGGCATTGAAGGATAACGATTCCTGAGAGACAGGAAACAAATAAGGTGGACACTACAAAAGGCCCAGCTTACTGTTTTGAGAGTTTCTAGCCTAAGGAGGAGAGCGGGATCTCACACAGAACCCAGGGGACCCCCAGTGGTGATGTGGGACCAACATCACTAGAGTTCACAGCACTGAGTACCAGCTGCTGGGAGAGAGTCCAGAGATCTGCAGGAAGTCCTCTTTGAGAATGTAGCAAAATTCTGATGAACACATGCAAGCGAGGAAATCATCCAAGTCTGAGGAAAGAACCACCTGAAAGGATCAAAGGGGACAGTCCTGAGCCAAAGGAAGTTATGCCGTAGGATATTTACTGAGTGACTCCTGTATGCAAAGCAAGTTAACATGCATCTCTCATCTTCACAATTACCTTAAGACAGATAGAGGGAATAGCTTTTGCAGGGCTACACAGTTAGAAAATGTCAGTACCCAGATTCAAGATTAAGCCTTCTGACCAAAACCACATGTCTTTTGCAATTTAATGTGTTCTCTCTCCCTTCACTGGAGCCTGTCATTGACAAAATTCCAAGAGGATTGATTAGCTCTTCTTTCTCACTTGCTGGAGATCTCCCTTCCTTAACTAACAATTGCTTGAAACTTGCACAAAACACTTCAAATGTATGTATTCAACATATTTTATGAATGCTGCAGCTTTCCTTCATCGATTTATTTTTATTTATTTTTATTTTTTTAATGTTTTTTATTATATTATGCTAGTCACCATACAGTACATCCCTGGTTTTGATGTAAAGTTCAATGATTCATTAGTTGTGTATAACACCCAGTGCACCATGCAATACGTGCCCTCCTTACTACCCATCACCAGCCTATCCCATTCCCCCACCCCCCTCTCCTCTGAAGCCCTCAGTTTGTTTCTCAGAGTCCATAGTCTCTCATGCTTCATTCCCCCTTCTGATTACCCCCCCTTTCTTTATCCCTTTCTTCCCCTACAGATCTTCCTAGTTCTTATGTTCCATAGATGAGAGAAACCATATGATAATTGTCTTTCTCTGCTTGACTTATTTCACTTAGCATTTTCCCCTCCAGTGCCGTCCATGTTGCAGCAAATGTTGAGAATTCGTTCTTTCTGATAGCTGAGTAATATTCCATTGTATATATGAACCACAATGTCTTAATCCAGTCATCTGTTGAAGGGCATCTCAGCTCCTTCCACAATTTAGCTATTGTGGACAATGCTGCTATGAACAGTGGGGTGCAAATGGCCCTTCTCTTCACTACATCTGTATCCTTGGGGTAGATACCCAGTAGTACAATGGCTGGGTCATAGGGTAGCTCAATTTTTAACTTTTTAAGGGACCTCCACATTGTTTTCCAGAGTGGCTGTACCAACCTGCATTCCCACCAACAATGTAGGAGGGATCCTCTTTCTCCACATCCTCTCCAGCAATTGTTGTTTCTTGCCTTGTCAATTTTTGCTATTCTAACTGGCGTAAGGTGGTATCTTAGTGTGATTTTGATCGTCAATTTTTTTTTAAGTAGGCTCCACCCAACATGGCTTGAACTACAAGTAGGGCTTGAACTCACAGCCCTGAGATCAGCACCCACATGCTTTACGGGCTGAGTCACCCAGGCACCCTGCTTTCCTTCATATTTTAATTCAAGGTCAGCCATCTTTTAAAGAAGGGTTATAGTTTTATTTGATTTATTTAAAAATGAACTGACTACCTATGGTGGACCAGAATAAACTGTAAAAACATTTACACAGAGTTTTAGCTATTTGGAGGGGCTTTTTTAAAATGATTTTCTTTTTTTCTACAAAAGCTTTTCCGTCTTCAAGAATGTTAGTAAAATCTAGGTGCTTTAATTAAGGCAACCTGAAGTCAAAACCACATGAAAGAACCCCCTGACTGAAGAATCTGAACTGGGGATGGTATGCGCCATCTCAAACCGAGCAATGCAAAAGATCTGGATTAATCTGGGTCACTAGAAAACTGAAAGTAGATCCAAAATTTCCCATTTTTTAAAAAGATTTTATTTATTTATTTGAGAGAGAGAGAGGGAGAGAACATGAGTGGAGGGAGGGGCAGAAGGAGAGGGAGAAGCAGGCTCCCCACTGGGCAGGGAGTCCGATGTGGGGCTTGATACCAGGACCCTGGGATCATGACCTGAGCTGAAGGCAGACACTTAACCAACTGAGCCACCCAGGCGCCCCCAAAATTTCACATTTTTGTTTGTGTAGTTTTCCAGAGGGAGTCTAACAGCATTCTTCAGACTTCCAAAGGAGCCTATAGCCTGGTAAAAATAAGAAACTTTTACTCAAAACTTGTAGTTCCCTAAGTGTGGTCTCTGGACCGGCAGCATCCGCATCACCTGGGACCTTGTTAAAAACGCCAGTGCTTGGGGAGCCGGGCTGGCTCAGTCAGGAGAACGAGTGACCCTTGGTCTCGGTGTCTTGAGTTCAACCCCACATTGGGCATAGATCCTACTTTTAAAAAAAAGTACCAATGCTCAAGCTTCATCTAGACCTGTCGATTCAGACTCTGAGTGTGAGGACCAGTGACTCCTATTTTCCCCAGTTTTCTGGGTGATTCAGAGGCGTGCAGAGCTTGAAAATACATCCCTATACTGCCCTTCAAGTTACTTCAGAAAGTCACTGGTTCCCATCTGACCACAAAAGGCTTCCACTCTTCCCTTCAGAGAACTCCCTCCCTCCCTTTTCTCTCTCTCTCTCACTCCCTCTCTCTCTTTTATTTTTATTTATTTATTTATTTATTTATTTATTTATTTATTTATTTTGTCTTTTTCAAGCTCATCTCTAATGCTACTTAATGCAGGAAGCTTTCCAAGCCTGGAGGAACTAACTTCAGTTTCTCCCATCATCTGGAAAGAGTCACCTCCCCCAGCCCCCACCCTAACCTAGCAGAGGATATTCACATTGTTTCTTGAAAGAAAAATAAATAAATACAGAAAACCAGAATCAAAACTTCAAACCAACCACAGAAAGCCCTTGGTATGTGTTTGGACGATATGTGAATAAACATGTGACATGTTTATTTTATTGTTTTAGGATTTAAACTTCTGGACTGAAGGAACTATAACACATATACATATAACTCTTGGGCAACAGAGGAGCCAAATACATTTTTAAACACTGTATCATAGTAAAAATACTCCCAAATCGTGATTCTGCCCGATTATTTAAGCTGTAGAATCACAGGGCTGGATTTAATCGGTGTTAATGTAATTGCTTGCATTTAAAATTGTTCCTCAGAGGTCATGTCCCCACAGTGCTCTAGCTACTGCAGGGATTATATGAAAGCCCTGACCCCTGTTCCCATGGCCACTTCCCTGTGGCATTCCATGCTTCTGGCTTAGCTTTCCCTGGGAAGAAAAACTGGATACTTTCTTGGTACTGAGCCATGCTCCCATCTGGGATAAACATTAAGAAAGAGGGAGGGAGCTTTTGTTCAGATTATAAATGCCAGATGCTGCCACATTAATTGTCCTGCACATCCCAGTGGTGCTTACTTCAAACATTTGGTTTTCAAACCCGCCCCTCTAAAAGAATGTGCTGGTAACTGTCAGGAATCACCGAGGAGTGATTCCTACACTACTTTCACGAACACTCACTCTAAGATTGCCGCTGACAGAATAAAGGGAAACCCCTGGACCATATTGTGGTTTATCAGTTTTCACACAGCAGAATGTTTCCCAGATTGGAGACTTCCCTACCCCAGGGAATCATGAGAATTGTTAAAGAGGTCACCATTTTGGCTTCAAGCCAAAAGGACATAAACCACCATCAACGAAAGGCTTTTTAGCCTTTGAGTTAGTATCGACTTATAGGAAACCACTCAGCTACTATAAATGAAAGAGCTCTTTGACCGTTTGCCTTGCAAAATCTGAGGGAGAGTAGACAGGTCAGAGCTGATGTGAAGAAGCAGCAAAAAAGAAACCTGAGGGAATGATAAAGAGGAGAGAAAAGAATAGTCAAAGAAGAGAATGTGGAAACAAAGAGTGAAAGATAAAGAGGGAAAAACAGTGCAACAAAATCAACTCCATTTCTGAGTCAAGGCTTTTAATCACAGTGATAACTCCAGGCACAGCTTTCAAAGGAAAAAAGTTACAAAGGAGTCTGTTTGGATCGGTAGGACTGATTTTTCCTTTTGCCTTAAATTCCAGTACGGTCTGGCCAGCACTGTTACAGATCCTGTCTTTTTTTTTTTTTTAATTTTAAAATTATGCTCATTATGGATTTTTTATTTTTTTAATATTATTTATCTTGATTACTGAGTTTTTTGGCACCCCTTCAATTCTGCACCCCGGGCGGGAGCCTTTCTTGCCTCACTCCAGTCCTGCCTCCCTAGCTCAGGTTTCTCTTCAAAATTTGAGTTGGTGCTGTCAGAAACTGAGATGGAGAGAACACATCTCTTTCGAATGGAAAGTCTAAGTGAGTTCAGCTGAACATAGACTTTGAGACTGGAAACTCTCTCGAGAAGCTATTTTCACAGATTATGGGGTTAGGCACATGCTTGTACCCGAAGAATTAGATATGAAGATTGATTCTGAATAAAGTTTCCTCCAAGTGCTCATTGACATCATCTAGCCAAGGCCAGGCAAACAATTGTCTCCTGGTTCTCTTTTGCCCTGTCACAGACCTAAGGCTCTAATATGAAACCAAAGACTCTTGTCCCGCCAAGTCTGATGAGAAGGGCAAACCAGGAAGACGGCAACTCCCAGGTTTGAACTGCAGTTTGAGCCTGACAGACTTCTCCCTGGAGCGATGTCAGAAGGTTCAGGAAAAACATGCTTTGAATGTTAATGTATCTGTTCGTGTGGAAAAGGATATATCGATCGGGCTTCGTACATATTAATTCTGAGTCTGTAGACTCCAGCGGAAGACCACAGAAATGCATTTGGATGAAGAAAATCCTTGTGGAATAAAACTAAAGTGACCTGAGAAAATGTGATCTTACGCTACCGTTCAAAGAAATGGACAACGGTATGTTCCCATTGCAAAGGTGGGTGAAAATACGAGTGAAAATTTGGTACATGTAGTTTACAATAATAGTTTTTACAACACTGTTACCAAGCGTTAAGGGAGAGCTGACAGAGTACTAGGCATTTGACCTATGTTATCTTTATTAATCCCCATAACAACCATGAAAGGAAGATTTTACTATCCCATTTTTCATAGGAAAAAACTGAAGCTTAGAAAAGTGATTTGTTGGGATGCCTGGGTGGCTCAGTCAGTTAAGCGTCTGCCTTCGGCTCAAGTCATGATCCCAGGGTCCTGGGATTGAGGCCCATGTCGGGCTCCTTGCTCAACAGGGAGCCTGCTTCTCCCTCTCCCTCTGCCCCTCGCCCCCTCTTGTGCGTGCACTCTCTCTCTCTCAAATAAATAAATAAAATCTTTAAAAATAATAATACTAGGGACGCCTGGGTGGCTCAGAAGGTTAAGCACCTGCCTTTGGCTCAGGTCACGATCCCAGAGTCCTGGGATCAAGTCCCACATCGGGCTCCTTGCTAGGCCGGAGCCTGCTTCTCCCTCTGCCTGCTGCTCCCCCTGCTTGTGCTCTCTCTTGCACTCTCTGACAAATAAATAAAACCGAAAGAAAGAAAGAAAGAAAGAAAGAAAGAAAGAAAGAAAGAAAGAAAGAAAGAAAGAAAAGGAGAGAGAAAAGTGATTTGTCCTTGGCCAAATCAAGCAGCTTGTTAATCATGGGGCTGCGTGTTTCACTTGGGTCTATCTTACTCCAGAGTCACCATGCTTTCCTCTAAACCAGGGCTCTGCAGACTACAGACCGTGTGCCAAGTCTGCTGTGCCACCTCACAGTCTGCAAACTAAGATGGTTTTTACACCTTTAAATGGTTGAGAAAAAACCAAAGAAAAATACTATTTTTGACATGTGAAAATTACCAGTGTCCGTGAATGAAGCTTTATTGGAACACGGCCACGCCCATTCGTTTCCTTACTCATCCATGTGGCGTCCCCACTACAATGGCAGAGTTGAGTAGCCACTGCGGAGACCACACAACCCACAGCCTGAAATATTTACTATCTGGCTCGGTAAGATAACATTGGCTGACCCCTGCTCTATGTCACGTTGCATCCTGATGTAGTAGTAGCAATTTATTTTTAAATGTCATTTAAAAAAATAATAATCCCAGCATTAGCAGGCTTTCTTTTCCTCACTGTAGATATAACCAGTATTCCTGAAGCACATCTTTTTGGTTTTCTACAAAAGTTAAATCTCCCCGCTTGCCAACTCCAGCCTGCAAGAGGAATCTCATTCCTACTTAATGTTCTACCAATCAGACGGAGTCACTTTCTTCTTTAACTTAATTCCAGTCTATATGGAAGAGAAAAACCTACCCAAGCACGTAGACTGCTGGTTTCTTGATAAATCACAAATTTCTGCCAATCCCATGCCCGATTTTAGGACTCTTACCAAGCCAAGAGAGAGATCATACTTAAGTAGCAGCAAAAGAATATTTTTTCAAGCTACATAATCCTACGAATAAAGAATAACAAAATTATGGCAAGGCAAACACCACCATACCGCAATGCAAACAAAACAAAGAAGCTATTGCAAAATTCTATTTAAATAACTAGTTTTTACCATCTTCTTCCAATAGATCTCTGCTGCCTGCATTTCCTCTGACAGTCACTCTGCTGACCTGGCATCCCAGACATCGTTGTGCAAATGTTCTGGGAATCCAACAGTCAGTTCTCAGCACCCTCCTTCTAGCCCCCGAGCATTATTCATAATGCTAATGTCATCACCACGAGCCAATTGTATTCCCATAATCCCCTTCAAGCAGTGGTAGGAAGAAAAGGAGAGCACTGTCCATCCCAGGGACTTAAAAGGTAAGGCTGAGAGCAGTGCGGCCTTCACAACGACCAGGCAGCCTCGTTCTCCAGCGCTTGCTTCTCAGAGCCGCCTCCTTCAACCCGCCCTCGACGCTTTCTAGTGGTACTTTCCAGCTCATCGTATTTATGGCTCTTGCTATCCACTAAAGGAATTCATGGAACAACAATGAACTATTATTAATAGGGCTGGTAGAAAGCTCTTCCTTAGATAATGAGGTTGAGGTTTCTATGCCAAAAGAAAGTTTCTTATGTAGAAATTCTATTTCTTTGCCTGGTCCTCAGTGGCTTCATTTTCCCCCAATCTTCTGCCTTAGTTAAATCATCTTTTCATTAGGGAAAATGTCCCCAGCAACCTAGGTATACAACCAACTTTCCATGAAAATAAACTCCATTTCTCCATACCCCTGACCTCCCAGATTTCTGACATGAGATTTTCTAGAGTCTGCTGAAGTCAAAGGAGTTCCAAAAATATCTCATGCACCAATCTGGTTTTTAGACCTACTTGATACGATGCAGTTGAGTTTTGACAGGCTAGCAGAAAGGAAATGACTTAAATCAGAAGCAGGCTTGGTTTAAAATTGTCTTGTCTGTGTGGTTGTTTTTTTTCCTAGATGGTTCCAGAAAAAATAAATACGATTCTTTGTGAGTGTCTACTTTGGAAATTGTTTTTTTCCCTTCTTTGTCATTCTCTGTGTGAATTCCAAGGGGCCGCTGAAGAGAATTTTCCAGGAGCAAAAGGAAGAGAAGAGCCAGTGAAAGGCTCAGTTTGCTCTTACTAATGTAACTCTTTCATACTCGTGGGTGAGCTATCGGTCAGCCAGCAATGGGATTATTGTTAAAAGCTCACCTGACTCCTTGACTTCAGGAAAATAAGTATCCTTTAGTTTTCAAACTAAGACCAGTTTGAAAAGTTCTCTTTAAGAATCTTGCTAACTATGCCAGAAATGAATTCAACAACTAGGTGATTGAAGACCAAACTTTGAAAATATAAAGTATTTTAGGGAGAAAAACAAGATTTAAAAAAAAGTCAAATTCCAATGAGAGCAAAGATAACCCTTTAAAATGTGTGAAGGAGCTGAGTCAGACCCTGTCAGCAAGCTTCACTGAAGCCTGGGGACTTGTAGCAACACGATCTAAAAAAAAAAAAACAAACAAACAAACAAAAAAACCCCAAAACTAAAAACTTACACAGCAACTTTTACTCAAGAATCTCTATTCTACAAAAGTAAAATTGTCTAACATTCCATGGAGGGGGTAGGTTCGGGAAATTACCGTGGTCCTTCTAAATCAGTTTCTTGACCTCAGCACTATTGACATTCAGAGCTTGACTATGTTTGCTGGGGGAGGGGGGGGATCCAGTGCAATGTACAGTGTTAGCAGCATTCCTGACCTCTACCCACGAGATGCCATTAGTGCCACTTTCTCTTCCCTGGTCGTGACTACCAAAAATGTCTCCCAACATTGTTATCTGTCCTTTGGGGGACAAAATGGTCCCCAGTTGAGAAGCACTGTTCTAAATGAACAAACCAAGGCCAAAGCGGTCAATAAACTTGTACAACAGTGCCAGCTCGAAAGCAGTGGCCAAACTGGAAGAAGAAAAAGATGATTCTTGAGTCCCAAGCATCCCACCCTTACCACCACTTCCGCCTACTTCCATGGAAACTCATCCGAGTCCCTAATTTATTCCCCCCAAGTCCCTGATTTATTCCTTGGGTTGGTTAGTTCTGAAAACACATCCACTAGGACTGAGTTGTCAATATAAATTTCCCCTTGCAATGTACGGGATGCTTGGCTGTGTGGAGAATATCTGACTGGTATTCTTCTCCTGGGAGTCACTAAGTGATTTCTGAGACTAACTCCTCTCTCACAGGGGACAAGGCTCTAGAGCATTGAATGGACCAGCAACAACCCCCTAATTGTACATGCAGAATCACTGATAATGTTAAGCTTTTACTAAGAGCAGAGTTGCTTGTGGGCAGGATGGGGTGGGATGAGGAGCCCATAGGATAACTTACTCAAGCACATGAATGCTTTTAGATTTTGTTATCTGGTTATCTCAACTACCTTAATTTTTTTTTCAGAGCATTGCTTGGAAATGATTGCAACATATACGTTTGTTAATTGATTTATTTAAAAGATCATTTCATTTGCATACAAAATTTTTGATATGTCAGTGCTTGTCTCTTGACAAATTATAAAAGGCCTGTGCCCTCCCTCTTCTTTAATCACATCAGTGTGTGAACTTGTTGATCTCTCCAGGTGAGTCAGCGAAATCAGGTACAGATTAATTTGAGCAATGTACCACCTCACGCATTTGGGGAATACAGACAGGTGTAAAAAATTATTTTTAAAACATGAACTCTGGGAGACACAAAAGAAGAGTGGGCTGGCATGCTGGTGTAACCATTACACAAAGCTGGATATAAACTGGTATTACTTGGCTCTATATTTATTCAATGAACATATGTTGAGTACCCACTGGCTCCAAGGCCCTGTGCTGGAGAGTATGAGAATGCCCAGAGTCAGCCTCTGCTGCTTTGGTATATATATATATGTTTTGTGGGTTGTTTTTTTTTTTTTTTTTTTTTTTTTTTTTTGCATAGGCTAACAGGAAAACTACTACATATGCATAAGCAATCATACTATGAGGCAGAAAGTAATCAGTACTTTAAAGAGGAACAGGCGAAGTGTGTGTCTTTGGCATTCCACAATTTTTCATCCTATGAAACCACAAAGAATTAAGTTTCCATCCTAAGAGTTGGTGTGGAGTAAAAGACACCCTGAATTGCCCTGAATTTAGGGTCAAAACTCTGGGCTGACTCCTGACTCTTCCATTTCCTAGTTGCATACCTTTGAGCATGTCAATTAACTTCGAGCCTCATTTCCTCATCTGCAAAAAGAGAACAGTAGCGCCTGAAAGGGTAATTGCGAAGAGCACAATGTTGTTAAATTTTCAGATAAATGTTACAGTTTCTAGTGTTAGGAATCGATCATAGCCATACTTGGTTTATTGCTCACCTCTGCAAAGCCCCTTAAGATAGTATCCTCCAACTTACACAATAATCCTATGAAATAGGCATCATTATCTTCCTTTCATAGATAAGGAAATTGAAGGCCAGAGAGGTTAAGTGATTTGTCTGAAGTCATACGGCCGCACTCAGCAGACTCTGTTGAATCTATGGAACCTAGGCCTATTGAACTGGAAAGCACGTATCATTTCCACATCATCATGCTGCCTTGTCACTAGGTCTCTATTTTGCATAAGAGAACAAAAGGTATGAATAAACAGGTTAATATGGCACTCATTGAAATATGGGGATTGATAAAATAACCATCAAGGAAAACATTGATTTACCATATTTCAAGAAAAAAAAATAACAGATACAAGTTATTCTCAACAGGATTCTTAGAAAATGAGACAAAGTAATATAGAGCTTGAGACAAAAAGCAGGTGTGAGGATGCTCACAGAGGTCCTGGTCCTATTGTCTCTTTCTTCCAGCACTGGAGCAGAATGAGGCTCTGAGAATCTTGGGAGTTTTTGAGAGCTCGTGCGTGAACTCAGACCTCAGCAGCAGCTCCCTAGCCTGGACCAGGCTAGAGCTGTATTCTGCAGCACGAAGAAGTGAAAGAATTAGCTAGCTCACCTCAAGAAACGAAGACATTTTCTTTTTGGCCACAGTCTGACATATCAGGGGGAAATCATCTATTTTTATGCTTCACAGATTAAAAATGTTGCTTTTCTGGGAGAGATCGAGGAAACAGAATCATGAAAAATCCTCAAGGCTGATAAGGACTTAAAGAAACCCGTTTATAAAGTAATCTGTCATGAGCTGGCTGCATACAGCTATCTCATTTCATCCTTGGGACACTTTGTAAAGTACACACCATATCACCGTTGTTTGGGATGAGAAAAACCGTTGTTTCCCAGATGAGAAAATTGAGGGTCGGTAACCCTTGTATTTTTCCCAAGGTGTCTCTGGAACAATCATTTGTGTTGCATTGTGAGAATCGGCCACCTTCAACATGAAACAGTGTCCTCTCTCACCCACCAGGCCTGCTTTGTTCCCCAAGCACAGACTTAACCTCCACTCACCTTCTCTGCTCCACTCACCCTCCATCTGGCACACAGAGAGACTCTGGTTGGCACATAAATGAGCATCGAAGGTGTTTCCAATAACCCGTGACTTTTGAACTGAACAACTTTTGACAGCCAATCCTCAATCATCTGCAAAAGGCTTGCACATCTCCTTGGCAAACTCCTGCCACTTAGGTGTATTCCCACAGTACACGGGGAGAAGTCCCATGATGTAAGGGAATTTTCATTTTGGCATGAGCAAAGAATTAGGAAGATAAATCTGTAGGCAAAAGGAATCATATGATGCCTCCAAAGCCAAAGAGAAACTCATTCTCTTTAGATTATCTATGGCTCTCCTCCATTAAGGCAGATAATTGGGGTTACCTGGAATCTCTCACCTTACACCAGTGCCGAACTAGGTATTCGTCTATTTTTATAGATGATGAAAATAAGTCTCAAAGGTTAAGCAACTTGCCCCAGGCCACACAGCTGGCAGGTTCGAGAAGCCAGGCTCTTGAACCACACTTACCTTTGGTAAGGCACTCCCTCTCCAATGAACCAAGCACCAGAGTAAAATGAAGGGGAAGCACTCCTTCTCTTTAAAAGCATGATTAAAAACAGTTAAAACTTTGGTTCAATTATCCAGCCTTATACCTTGTCAGGTACTTACAGTAAATGTTACATTTCATTCTGGCCTTTTCCTTATAGTTAGTAACTTCAGGGCCCTGTCAATGTATGTGCTCATTGACAGAAGAATAATATTAATATTAGCCCCAAAACACGGTATTGCAAAAATAAAACCAAAGTGGGCAAACAACATCAAGGTATTGGATTCATTCCCAAACAGAAAAGACTTTAACTTTAAAAAGCTTGGACCTATCATTTTATTAAACCAAAAGCTTGGATCTATCATTTTATGATCATGTCAGCTGTATCTAGAAAGTAGAAGTCATTATTCCTATACCAAGTTGACAAAACTAAAACTAAGCCACTTGCTCAAGACCACTGGCTTAGCAGGTGCTAGAACCTGGATTCAAACCTAGGTCTTTCTCTATAAGCTTCCTTTCTTCCTACTGAATTAACATCTGTAACAAAGAGCTGTTTGTATTTACAACGCTTCATGTGATGACTTCTGAGCCTCTCATAAATATTAGATGATGGAAAGACTGAGAAATCTGAATGGGTCCAGTGCCCAGAACCCTTCACCACTGGGCTGACTTACAGCTCAAAATTTTCACACTTCCAATCGTCCGCCTAGAAGAACTAGCTGGTTTCAAGAGAAAGCTGGGATGGCGGGCATGATAACAGATCAACCTGGGGGAAAAAGGCCTGAGAGACACCCAGTCCAAGAGCTGTCAGTATGCAAGTGGACACATGGGGGCATTGGACATTCAGGTGAAGTCGCAAATGGCCTCAGCTACAAGGAGCATCCCAACCGTTGGACCCAGGCTTGCCTTGGCCAGCAGCACGCCACATCTGCCACGGGGAGAAAGGCTTCTATAAGATCCGTCAGCAAAGCAGTGGTTAAACCAGCGATGAGACCCAGAATGCACAATTGCCAAGACAGAAAATATATTTGGAACACAGAGCTAGTGTCTAAATTGTGTCTTCAAGAAGCAAGTTGAGTGAAAATCCTGATTCCTCAGCCAGATACTTACTGCCCCTGCAGGTTCCAAAAGGGTAACTACAGAGCCATCCCACACCCATGTACTTCGTCACTCGCTGAGCTTCTGACCCCCAGTCCCTCTTCCTCTGTTGAGCGGGGTAGGCACGGCCCCTCTAGTTCAATTAAGGCTTAGCCTAAACTTCCCTAGGCCAGTGGTTCTCCAACTTTATCCAGCTTTAGTATCATCTTGTAGGTTTGTTAAAACATGACTTCCTGGGCTCCACCCCCAGAGTTTTTGATTCAGTAGATCTGGGATGGGGCCTGAGAGTTTGCATTTTTTTCTAGTCCTTTGGTGCTGCTGATGCAGCTGGTCTGGGGACCACATTCTGAGAATCGCTGTTACAGACCCATACTCAGACCTTGACCCCAGGGTTCTATGCCTCCAGAAGCAGGAAAAGACAAGACAAAGTCAAGGAAAGAGCACTTCCACACCAGGGCAAGAACAGCTGACCAATGCCTCCAATGCCTTCCTTTCTCAGAGCCCCATTCAGTTCCTCCTAGGACTTCCAAAGGCCCAAGGGCCCCTGCCAATTGACAAGCTACTTCGGTTCAACTCTCTTTGAGCTGGCCACATGGCATAAAAAAAAAAAAAGGAAAGAAAAGAAAAAAGAAAAAATTGAAAGGACAATCTGAAGACAAAGTAAGTCCCTCCACCCTTCCCGAGGGTACTCCAAGGAGTAGGAAAAAAGGCTAACCTCCAGGCTCCTCCCCCAGGAACGCCCCTCTATATCACAATGACCCAATTATTGATCTTCCTTTTTCATAGGGGAGCCGGATTAAGCTTAGACGTGCCATTAACAAGGTTTAGAGCCTCACGCTGTGTCAGGTGACCTATATTTTGCAAAGACATTTACCATAAAGTAAAGGAATTGACACGTCTACTAAAAATACCTTTTCAGAGATTTTATTTGACAAGTCCAAGAAACATGCACCAAAATGAATCTACACGTCAACACATGGTAACTCCCCAATTATTTTTTCTCTTTAGATCTATGGTCTCTGAAAGTGCTTTTAACCATGCAAATTAGAGAGGCTGGAGTTAATTCCATAATGTATTACATGGTTGCTGGGATAACTATTGATTTTTTTTCACCTCAGAAGACATTCAATTAAGGAATATGTGCAAATAAATCATCACTGCTTCCAGCTTGAATAGTAATTTATAAAAGTTTAGGGGTTAGAATGTACAAAATAATTTTAGCTTGGAAGATGTGTTACAGGCTGGAATGTTTGTGGGAAATATCTTCTACATGAGGAATTTCTGCTTCAAAATGCCTTGATTAATTAACATAAATAGCTCTGAGGAAAAAGGGAACAGCATCTCAGGTCTGGCAGGACCCTGGCTGAGTTCTTTGGAAAATACAACACAAGCTAAACACAGTAAAGCCAGGACTCTTCCATTCATGGCTGGTCCAATTCCAAGGAAACGCCTTGGGCTTAGGACAGCTCTGGAAAAGATCTGCTCTAGTTGGCGGTGAACCAAAGTCCATTTCTGCTGCTCCCAGGTCCCCTGAGAGAATGAGTCAGCTTCAGGGTCCTAGAGGTGTGAGCTACAGCTGAAGAGACCTACAGGACCTATAAAGAATAACCCTAAAGCCTTGCTCTTCACTGTGAGATTGTCCTTCCAGAATTCCAAAATGAAATGAAGCGTTATGGGAAAGAAATAGAGTATTTATATTCAAAATATCCTGCTGAGCTTTTTAAACATACATTGTTTTATTTAGTTCTAACATTAACCTTGCAAGACAGGATTATTGCCCCTTCTATTACACATGAGAAAAACAAAAGGGCATCCAGAGAAGTGAAGTAATATGCCCAGCATCACACAGCACATTAGTGACAGAACCAGGTTAAGGACCAGAGCCTGTTTCACTCCAAAGTAACAGTCTTCTCCATCAGATCTTTCTAATTAACTACAAGAAAGGGAAAAATTCAAAACAGCTCTACAATGTTGATTTTAAGCCACTCAGACATTGAGTGGGGAACAAGCAGTTTGCAGATTTTCCTCAGTGTCAGCGGTGAGTCCCACCAACAGGTCCCTGGGCAATATTGTGAGGTAGGTAATGTCGGGTTTACAAACTTCCCATCTCCCAGCATGCCTGGGTAGCTAAGTCGGTTGAGCGTCAGACTTTTGATCTCGGCTCAGGTTTTGATCTCACGGTCCTGAGTTCGAGCCCCACAAACAAACAAACAAACAAACACCTTCCCATCTCCCAACCTCCCTCTCCTACTACCAAGGGCCTGCATTGTTCCCTCTATCAGAGCTCCCCTCCAGCTCCTGGAGTTTTCCAGACCATGTAGTTGTACTAGGGTCTGCTCCTCTGTGCAAGAAGGAACCCACCTAATAATGGTAGGGAGGCAAACCCCTCTGGCTTAAAAATGAACTCTTCGCCCTCCACCACCAACCTCTTAGCAATCCTTCCAATGCTTCCATATACCTGACCTCTTGTAAAATCAGAGTAAACTATATCTGAGTAAAGTAGTTTGCACCATTTGAGTGACAAGTATGTTCGATTCTTCAAAGAGGTATCTGTATTTTAGAGCTTTTAATAAATTAGTGAGGCTACATGGAGAATTTTATGAGCTGAGAGCTTTTTCTAAATATATTCCTTCTTATCTCTGTCAATTTTCCCTTTCATTTCCCAAGTAGTCAGAGGGACATATGGAGTCCCCCACAGGAAAATTTGTTAAAGTCTGACCTGACATTATTAAGTTTTGACTTGGTGAGCCTCTTTGCTGCTGTGATTGCTTCCAAAAAAGAGATTTAATCTTTCCATGAACAATGTTCTGCCTAGAAATGGCACAATGCCAAGAAAATCCATTGGAGTCAAGACAGCATGAGATTTCCCCAAATTCCAGAACTAAATGGTATAGATTTCCCCCCAAAAGTATTTCATTAAATAGTATATGTCACCAAACTTTTTATGTAAAGTAGTCAAAATCTTCTTTGTTCAGACGTGCTACTTGCTTAGGATTGTCGGCCAGCCTCTAAGTCTTGTCTTGCTTCGTAGCATCAGAGCACGTACAGCAATTGTTGCTGCAGTTTTAAGAAACTGGAACGTTAGACTTGATATTTACATTCAAAGCAAAAGTTACATAAACTTGTCGTTTACTTACCATTAAAGAAAAATTGCCTGTGTATTTAAAAATGCAATGGCATTTTTTCCAAAGCAGAATGGATGTGGAGTCCCTTATTGGTGGTGAAAGGCCGAGCTTGCTTCCTACAGTAGTTGGAAGTAGGAGGGGTGAATACAAACAGTGGGGAGAGAAAAAGCAGGTGAGACCACAGAAAACCCTACCATCTGTTCCTCTCCCCTACCATGGATTCCACCCCATCACTGGCACTTACGGCTAGAAGGTGGGCGGTTAGTGACCTCAGAGGAGCAGGTTACTGAAGATTATTGCCCCCGAGACCCTCTTCTGTCCACAGCATGTATCTTAGTCCCACTGGCCTCCGAGCTATTTCTCACACATACCCCAGGTCCATCTGTCCTTGGCCTTCGCTGAAGCCGTTTCCTCCTCCAGGCACATGCTCACCCAGCCCTCAATCTTCTTCCCACTAATTAAATATTAGTCATTTTCCCAAGGCCCAAAGTCAAATGTGACTTCTTTCAGGATGTCTTTTCCGGTCCTTCCCAACAGGGGCACATCTCTCCCCGTCTGAGCCTCTCAAGCGCGATCTTCCTATTTACCAAATGGGCCTCTGCTGTCTAGTTCTCGATGTTTCGTAGTGCCACATAGTACCAGCACTCCCACCAGAAGGGGAACCAAGGCCTGTCCCACCTTGTCCTCTTAGTGACACCTGTCACAATGTCTTGAACACAAAAGATATTCAGTAAATGCGTTTTTTTTAATGGAAGTGAGAAGAAAATAGTAGCAGGATGAGGAAGAGAAAAAATCCTAGAATATTCCTTTCTCTCTCCCTTGGAAAAGGTAGAGAAGGATCGTTTTTAAACTCTTCCCATCTTTCAGGTCTCTTGCCCTACCTTGTTTTGAATATGAAATTTGGGTTATTGTGTCTGTACCTTCCCATGAGTTAGTTGTGATGCTGCCCAGAGCTGAGAATGCTCGTCTACAGGGCTAAGAGTGGCAGCAGGCTAGCGCTACCCACGCAGAGAAAGAAGGAACAGGAGACTGGAATTTGGATAACCAGGATTATTTCTTCATCTGCCACACTGACTTGCTCGAAGGCCTTGTAGGTCAACCCCTGAAATAAGGCTTTCTATCTGGTCCGAAAAAATTACGCTCAGTCACTTTTGTCACATCTGGGGACCTCCAACAACAGAGTCTATTGTCCTGTGCCTCTGTAATCCCCACCAGGCAATAGGATAGACCGGCCTGACTTTTTAACCCCAATTAAAACGTCGGAGGGGTTGGCAATCAGGAAAGACTCTCCAGGTGAAGTTCGAATTTTTTTCCCATAACGCTTGAGGCATTTTACTTTTACTTAGTGGCGTAGCAGTTCACGTTACAGCATGAGCGGACTTCCCCACCAGCCAGCCTCCCCCAGGCTCTGCAGCTGAGGCTTTTCCTCCCACACCACCGCTGCCCATCAGGGGTCAGCGCCAGCCTTCTGTGCACAGAGGACTAGTGCTCCCAAACAGCCCGAACTGAAGGAGAAGTCCATTCGGGAGCAGTGTGCATAGTTTCCAGGCGACTTTGGCCCCTGTGCAGGGGTGGTGTCAGGCTAAGGAGAGGCTTGCCCTTGGCTCCCCTGCTTCTATCCTGGACGTGGCCACGCAGTGTATGCCAATGCAGCCTCCTTCCTCTTCCTTCCCCTCCATCCTGCACACTCGGTCAACCTTGGCTCCAGCCAGGTAGCTGTCGTCCAGTCTCCCTTTGTTAAGGCATGAACTCCAAGGTCACGTATTTCCATTATTTAGGTCCAGCTTGGAAGTACAGAGCTGAACAGTACCTGTTTCTTCTTCAGGTTTTCCATTAACGAGTCCAGATTTTGTTATTGCCCACAACCTCTCTGTTTTCCCAGAAAACGGGTCAATCAGAGGCTCAGGGAGCAGCGCTGGGAGAGCCCAACGATATGGTTAATGTTCTCGGACTAGAGGATGAATCTTTTTCCAGCCAGATGCCCCAGGAGCCCCTCCTAGACAAGTCAGACCTGAGAAAAGAGAAATGGATTTTTTTTAGCTAGCTTTGACAGCTGCCTCTCTTGCACACCCCCCACCTCCTGGTCCCCGCCCCCCACCGCACCTGTATCAGGTTCTGAATTTCCCAGTCTCAATAGGCGCCTCCGTGAATCTCTCTTCCCATATCCCCCCCCCCCTTCGTTGCCTGGCAACGAAAGCCTGTATGGCAAACTGCTGCCACTTTCCTACAGGTCAGGGAGAAAACGCCCAAAGCTCCCGCATCAGCACACTTTCACCCGTGAAAAGAGTGGTGCTACCAAGTTGTAGAAGGATGAGAGAAGCTGAGGGGATGTAGACGATGTCTATCTGCTTTGCAGTTTTTCCTGGGGCCACCCTAGATAATCTCCAACAATGTATCTTCAACTGTCTCGGGTAACAAAAGCTGTTCGCAAGCGTGCCGTCCCGCCCCTCCCATCACGCTTCAGTGGGAGCACTGGCTAGTGAGCACGGAAGCGTCAGTGCCTTGGAGCTCCTCAGACACATCTCCTGGGACCTTCCCCTGGGAGGGGAGATGGATAATCGATCTCTCCCTCCCCCATTTCTCTGATTTACCTTTCTTTGGCATATTCGCAAGGACAGAGGAGTACTAAGCACCAAGCGTAACAGTTGAGCTCAAGGATCTTGAAGTCGGAAACCTCTGGGTTCAAACTGGGACTCTGCATTTCTTGAGTTTTATGGCTTTGAGCAGATTACCCTAGCTTTCGTGGCATTTCTTTCCTCCAGTGAATATCGGAGATAACGTCTCACTTGCGGGGCGCTGGGAAGATAATCCACATCCTTGGCACCCTCAGTGATGGCAGTTATTACCAGGCTTGAGTGGGGACTCGGGGTCACCTGGGGGAATGCCGCTCCCGGAATTGCTCAGCCCCTTGCCTGCAGGGACATTTTACCCTGTAGCTCTGGGAAGATGTAAGTAAAAAGGAGAACCTTTCAAGGTCCGTGGGAAGCGGAAGTTGAACTGCTAGTGGGCAAATTCTCGGCAGAAGCAATAGTACTTTCAATTCTGCCCGTAAGTATAAATTTGGTTCGGGGCAATTCTGGAGCTAGGAAGGAGGTCACCCCTTGTACTAATTTTTCTGTATCAAGGGAATAATGATACCTTGCGGAACTTCTCAAAGGAAAATCTTGCATTTTTAATCGAATAAACACCTTGGACTTTTCAAAAGAACACTGTAAAAATAGAAAGGAACTTTATTTTACTATAAGTGCACGTCAGGAAACACTAAAACTTCTGAGATGTAATGGGGCATTAGGCAAGAACAGGAGGAATATTATGCAGATTAGACATAATTAGACGTAACGATCAGATAGAATCGTTACCATCAAGGAACTTCTAGTGTAAAGAGCAGGGCTTCTTAACCTGGGGGTTATGGATGAGCCACAGAGGACCCCTGAGCCTTCTGAAATCGTATACACTATTGTGTGTGTATTTGTGGGCAATCTCGGTCAGAAGGTCCAGGGTTTTCTTCATATTCTCAAAGAAATTTAAAAAAAAAAAGGATTAAGAACCACAGATCAGAACTAAAGAATCATTTAATTATAGTAATTTTTCTATGGAATGCTACAAAAATAGACTACTTCTCGTCGTCTAATTCTGGGTTTCTGACACTGGTTTAGATAAAGGACAAGCTTAATTCTTGGCCTGCTGAATTTAAAGATAGTCTGAGTCTTTCATTCCTCTGTAAACATGTGATTTTTCAATACATTTGGATTTCTCAGAAATTATTCACAAAACCTGTGCCAAGATCTATGGCCCCTTGGTATTACATCTGGGCCGCCTTGAGCCGCACAGTAATTTACGACCAGCCCGCTGTGTTGAGCCCTCCTCCCCGTATGACTAACAGGAAGAGAAGTTTGGCAGCAACACAGTCTTAATGAATGAAAAATGCAAACCTTGCAAATCCCTCTGCATTTAAATCCCCCAGAGTCCTGATGCAGACACATTTCCAAAAAGCCTGCATTTCCAAGATGCAATTTACTGCCCTTAGAGGTTTGTTGTAGGCCACCCAAAGTACACAGGCCTTATTAAAACAGAGTTTTATCAGCCAAGCAGATGCAGTGACTTTTATGATAAAATGGGAGAAATTTGTTGAAATGAGAAGCTCCAGCGAGAATGATAAGTCACATATTATCACTGCATATTTCAGTCTGATTTGCGCACAAGGTCGGGAGAAAGAATTGATCTCTGACTCCACGTCGCTTTGCTGCATTCTGCCACGGTACCTTGAAGAAGGAAGGAGACTTCCAGCTAGTTGTACCCTTATATGGGCTTTTCTTCATAAAAAACAAATGTATAACGAGGGAGAAGCTACCCCTCCCTGGATTCTCACGGGTAGTAGCCAGTAATTTCTTTTCGTTTGTAGATTTGAATTCAGTGCAGTGAAGACTCTGGGGAGATGCTGGATACAGAGAGGCTGCTCTTTTGTTAGCAAATGGAAAATAGGCTTTTCTGGAGTGTGGGGGATAGTATTACTCATGCAGGGTACAAATTATAGTACAGGTCCAGGATCCATATTCGAAACTCTTGAACCCAGATGTGTTCAAATTCGAAATCTTTCAGATTTTTTAAAGGTTAATATGGGGCATTTACTCTTCTCTTCAGAGAGAATGGGGCAGCAACCCATAATCAAACAGACTCCATTTTCCCCTTCTTTGAACATTAAAGTATTGGTCAAGGTCTCATCTCATGGTGCCAAGATGGGTGCAACAACTATGAGAATATTGTTCTCATACAATGATATTTAAGAGCAAGGAGAGAGGGACATGGGTTTCTCCTCATGTCTCTTTCTTATCACGGAGAAAAATTCTTTCCTAGAAGCCCCAAAGAGACTTTCCCCAAATACTATTGTATAGAACTGGGCCTGAAATATATTTGAATACGAATTCCAGGCAAGAATTCATTCCCTGCACTTGGGATGGATATATCCTCCCTGAGCGCACTGCAGCCATAGCTAAACAAAGAAGTCAGGGTCCTTATTCAAGGACTAAGGAAGGAATAGTGTTGGCTAAAGAAACTAATGGTGACAACTACGCAGATGATATCAAAGAGTCAAGGCAGCGTCCTGGTTCCTAGGGAAGGAACAGCAGAAATGGCCAAACCGGCATCTGATGAAAGCATTAATCATCCGGGACCCTCACTCCGGCGCTTCTTTAAGAAGCCCCTATAGACACTAAAACTCAGACTTGTTACTCTGGTATACAGATTGGTGTGATCAGTGGTAGTTAATGCCCTGTTTTAGGACTTGATACTAAGGGATGGTGCTTTACTCTCAGCAATGTGAGGGTAGAGGATGAAGGTAGAAGAGATCAAAGTAAAAGAATAGAAAATGAAGCAATAAAGACACAAGTTATAGACTAGACCAACGGGTCAGCAAATTATGGCTGTTGAGCCAAATTCAAACTGTTTCCTGTTTTATAAATAAAGATGTACGGGTACACAATCATGCCCATTGGTTTACACGTTGTCCATGGTCGCTTGTGTGCTACAACAGTAGAGTTGACAATTTGTAATAGAGACCACATGGCCTGCAAAGCCTAAACATTTGCAATGTAGTCCTTTACAGAAAAAGTTTGCCGATCCCTGAATTTGACCAACTCGCCAAAGCAAGGTAATAAGAGAACAACTGTAAGACAACATTCTCCATTCTCAGATCAAGAAAGGGTCCCAGAGGAATTGACAGCGATCACAATAGATGGGCTGCATGGCAACAGGGAATCTAGGTTAAATGTCCTAAGATCTGGGCACAAGGCCATAGACATGTGGGAACTTGGAAGAAGGCATAGCTAGATCCCAGAACTCACGGCAGGACTGCTGGATTAAACAGATGACTTGGGTGGGAATTTAAAATGAAAGCCAAAGTAGATGCATGGTTCTTCCAAATGGGCTTATGCACCAGGGAGTGGGAAAGAGTTTGTGTGTGTGTGTGTGTGTGTGAGAGAGAGAGAGAGAGAGAGAGAGAGAATGTAAATTCAAAAATCTAAAAGCAACAACCCCATAATTAGGGTGAGAATCCCACCGATGAGCAAGCTATAAATCAGGAAACTTGGTGGTTAGTGAAGATTTGCAGCATGGAACCAGTGCTTGGCTATTATGTTTGGGATAAACCTACAAGAGAACTAAGTAGCAATACTTCACTGGTTTGAGGGGGAACCTGGAGCTCTTGAAAGGATTACTGCCTCAAGTCAGAATTGTTCTGGGAAGTGACCAGAACTGAGGCAGATGGCAAGAGACCAGCAGCTCATCTGAGTCACTGGGGGCACTACAGGCAGGGACCCCGCGTGGCTGAATAAATCTCACTGTTTCCCTTGGGAATAATTACTTGAAACTGTTGATCTGGAATCACCACCCTCTACATTAGATAGCACTAAAGGAAAAACAATTATTTTCCAACTCTCTTTTTTCAAGATTCCCTTCTATTTGTTTAAGTACAACATCAGCTATATCCCACTTCCCCACTCTGTACTCCAATGATGTTGTTGTAACGTGTTGCAAGATTATATTTTAGGTTAATGTTTCCTGGTGGCAGCTGGAAAGGCACCTTAACATAGATATTAAAAAATACTTGGAAATTGCATTGTAAGATGGGCTTCCTGTAGACTGTGAATCCACCCCACAGTGTGAGGGTCGTTACGAGCTCCATCAAAGAGGGTGTTCCCTTCCGGGAGGCAGTGTCCTTGCCTCTTCCTGTTCTTCTGCAGCCCAGATCTCATAGGAAAGCCTCCCTAACCCTTAGAGATTCAGACAGACTTGGCTTGAATGCCCAGAGTTACAGCTTGTGCGAGTCCAGGACCTCTTAATTTTTTCCCAAGAACTCCTGGCCTTTTAACCTCCTGGTTCCCTCTATCTTTGCTCCTACATCTGTTTCTATAATCTGAATCTCATCTTGAATATGAGTTGAATTACATCCCCCAAGAAAGATATGTCCCCCCCAGAACCTGAGAATATGACCTTATTTGGACATAGGGTCTTTATGAATGTAGTCAAGGTAAGATGAAGTCATAGAGGTGGGCTTTAATCCAATATGACTGATGTCTTTCTAAAAAGGGAAAATCTGGACACAGGGATAGACTTGCAGAAAGGGCCAATGAAGTCAAGAGACACAGGAGAAGATGGCCATCTATAAGACAAGGAATGCCGAAAGCTACTGAAAGCTAGGACAGATCTTTCCCTAGTGTCTTCAGAGGGAGACTAGCCCTGCTGACACCTTAATTTTGGACTTCTGGGCTCCATAACTGTGAAACAATACATTTCTGTTGTTCTAAGCCATTTAGTTTGTGGTGCTTCGTTACAGCAGCCTTAGAAAACCAATACGCATGCCCGACAGGCCAGGGCTTAAAGCTCTGCTCCTAGCCCATGGAACACCAACACATCTGCTCATGCCAGGCCTCTCTCAAGTGTGCCCCACTAGAGTTCCTCAGAGCAATGACCTTCCATCCAATTACCCTTTGAGAAACTGTCAGACACAACATCCCCCTCCACCGCCAAGCCACGTTTTTCTGGTCATCTCTACATCTTCATTTGCCACTGACTTAAGCCACTATTGACCTTCTGTAGCAGCCACCTAATTGGATTTCCTTGCTTCCAGTCTTGCCCCTCTAACCCATCCTCCCAACTGTAGCAAGCATAATCTTAAAAAATATAAATCATCTCACTATGCAAACTCTTAAGATCTAAAATCCCTAAATTGATCCAATCTTTTCTCGCCACCTTTGCATGTATTGTTTCCCTTGCTTGACACTCTTCCACCTCTTCATCTGCTGAATTCCAACCCATTCATCAAGTCCCAACTGAAAGTTCCCTTCTTTCAACCACGGCACTCCCTGAACTGGAGACCAGGTTATGTTTCTGGCTATACATCCCCTGTACTCCTATCATGGCATCATCCCTGGAAATGTCTTGTTTAATATCCACTTCCCTCACTAGAAAAAGAACTAACCCCTACTTACTGCTGTGGTCCTCACTTCCAATAAAAAGACCAACATATCCAAGCCACTTAAGAAACATTTGCAAGAATTCGTGAATTATTTAAATGAATTTGACCATAGAGGTACTTACTTGTTTCTTTCTTTCATTAACCAAATCCATTTTAGGAAATACTGTTCCACTTATTTGGTCAGTCCACAGACCCTTTTGGAACAAAGGACATCTTAGTGACGATTCATATGCAACAACAACTAGAACAGCGGATCCCTCGTGGACAAATGATTCCAGGACAGATGGCTCATTTCCCAACATCCTGGCACCATTTACACCCTCTAGAATTCAGACAACCTGGAAATTAACCCTACTAGACTTTCAGCTTCTTGATGGCAGAGATTTCATAAAATTTCCTTTGAGTATCTCCTCACACAGTGGTGCCTTTTACCAAAAAGGCAAATGAATAACTGAAGAAATCATGTTCCCTCGGAGGAAATTCCAGTTCTCTAATTAGAGTCTCCGAGAGGAATATATTACTAAGCCAACTCAGTAATGCTCTGAAGTCTAGGTGACTGCACACTGAATATGGGAACTCAGGGAAAAGACTACTACTCATCCCATGGTGGAAAGAAAAGGGTATGTGAGCACAGAGAGAAGGCCCTTTGGTTGCTCTATAGAACAGGGACTGGTGAGTGGGTATCTGGGGGCCACACATCTCACCTTATCACGATTGTGCCTTCATTATGGATGGTAGGCTGAGGGACATCTTGCAGTGATGGCCATTTCAAGTAGGCCTCAGAGTTCCTACTTTTCTCACAGACACCAGAAGGGGTGGGCCAAGTGTCTTTACTGAATGTACTCTTCCTATACGGTTGGTAAAGTATGAGTTTCCATCAACTTACAAAAGTTTTTTTTTTTATTTAGGTATCTAAGTGCTGAGATAAAAGAAAAGAGGAAAAAAGTAGGATTTTTGTTGGAATGCACTACTGCTTAAGTTGAAATGATCTTAGAAAAAATTTTAAAAATAAATCCTGAGAGGGCGTGATCCCGGCGTTATGGGATCGAGCCCCTCATCAGGCTCCTCCACTATGAGCCTGCTTCTTCCTCTCCCACTCCCCCTGCTTGTGTTCCCTCTCTCGCTGGCTGTCTCTGACTCTGTCGAATAAATAAATAAAATCTTTAAAAAAATAAATAAATAAATCCTGAAAAAGTATGAACAGGTTGTAATATTTTTATACTCCACTACAAAAATAGCTTATATTTGTGTAGTTACTGCATGAAAAATCCCAAGGTATGAAATAATAGGATAATAAAACCTTGACTAGAAAGCAATGCCATTTTTTTGAAATCGCTAGTAGTGTACACATTTTAAACATGTTAATTTCCTTTTTATTGGCCCCAAATAGCTCACGATTGTAATAAGATAATAACTATGGTTTTGTTTTACTCTTTGCTCATCGCCAGCTGCAACTTTTTGTCGTGCAACTGACAATCTGAAAATCATTAATCACTTATCCAGGAATTTAAAGATATAACTATTTCCAGATAAAATACATCAGGGAGGAAATCTCTGACTTAACATTTCGTAAAAAGATAGAAAAGGAAAGAATCTACAGTGAAACATGTGATTAAACCATTATAATTTGTGCAAAATCACTTTTATAATGAAAACAGTTGGCCTTTGGGTTCAGGAAAGCATACTTTTTAAATCAGGGTTGGGGGGAGGGGTGGGGGGGTGGGGGGCCCAGGACTCCGGAAGTCTGCGGTAGGAAAGCTAGCACGCGCAAGCATCCCCACTGTAGCAGAGCAGTCAGGGTCTCCCATGGGTGCTCGTCAGACTTGCATCTTGGATTCTCATTCCTATTTGGATTTGGCATCTCCTTTTCTCTTATGCTTCCTGATCTCAGCTTTTTGTAGTTTTATAGATCTAGCAATATCCAGGTCTTTAGTGGCTTTGCCCTGGATACTTTCCGGATCTGTGTTTTTAATCAAACAACTTGGAGGAAGGCTGAGGTGAGGCAGAGGGCTGCTCCCAGTGACCAGGGAGACCAATGAAGCAGCAAAGATCACTCATTTGCATACACAAGAGCAGTTCTGGGCTGAGCCCTCGAGCAGTACAACTGGGTTCCCCATCCTTCCCTCCCGGGGTACCAGAATTTATATCTGCAATTCCCAATAATGGTTATTCCATTTGGTTTGCAATTCAGCTTTGCCTCCAGCTGCAGATTCTGAGACTCCCTTAAACCTAGCTCAGTGCCTCTCACAAGAATACCTGTTGCCAGTTCAGCCATCTGACCATAGTCCAGCCTTCTAGATACAGGGCAACATCTACTACCCCATCGACACTCCAGTTGTGAGTGAGTATGCCCCCAGACGGGGTCAGACTGATCACGCTAGGATGCAACAGAACAAAGTTCTCAAATCTGTGGATGTCACAAAGCTAGGAGAGATGGCTAATATGATGAAGACGTTTAAAAGCTCTTGAGAGGTTGGAACTCTGGTTCAAAAGCAACAGAATGAGATTTTATAGCCTTGAGTTTGGGTTCCAAATACCATCTCATAAATACCGATGATGGAAAAAATGGCTTGACTATTTTATGTGAAAAGACTGGGGTGTTTTTGTTGATCATAAGTTCAGTGCGATGTGACTTAGCTGCTCTAACAGCTAATCCTCTTGTAGGCTGCATGAATAGGATTGTGTCCAGATCACGAAAGGCAATAATCTCAGTAGACTCACCTTTTGCTAGTCAGGCAACAGCTGACTACTCAGTTGTGACCTCCATTCTCCAAGAGGGTCATTAACAACCACAGACTACTCAGGACAAGCAGACCAGGCCAGAGAAGTATGAGCTCTCCACTGCACTGGGAATTGTTGGGACAACTGTTTAGCCAGAGCAGTGGCTCTATATCAGTTAAAACTCTGTTGATTCAACAAAAAAAAACTTAGCTGGTTTAGGCAAAGAGGAGGTCATGAATCCTAATGCTATTGACGGGGCTGCCATTCAGATGAGGTACATAGGTATGGCAGAGCTACTGGTCTATCTCTAGCATCTGCTCTGATTCATTGGTTCCCATAGAGTAGCAGGTTTAAATATTTTGAATATCACCCCTAGAAACAGCGGTGTCTCATAGAATCCAAGGGTAGGAATATAGCTGAGCTTTGGGAAGGGCTAGAGCCAGGAAATGGAATGTCACTGGGAAGGCTGGCTTTATTGGCTCTCTACTCCTCCCCTCTGCTTCGTTATTCTTTGTGTATGTGAGACAGCTTTCTCCCATTCCTAGTCTACTTGCCCAAAACTGGCTTTCTCTTGATCCCAGCTCCAAGTTCCCAGTAGAAGGGATTCTGTTTCATGTAGCATGGGTCAAGTACCTACCCATGTCCCCGTCAATGTGGCCAAGTGGATGGAGTCCATTAGACACACATGGCAGAAACTCACCCCTATGAATTGCGATGGGGATGACCAATGAATCATTCTGTGATAGGCAAATACCCAAAATGTTTTGTATCAGTTTCTTACCTTTCTTTGATGTCACATGCCCCTTTGAAAAGTTGAAGAAACTTATGTTTTCCTCTAAGTAAAAACACTCACACATTTTGTTCATGTTTGCAGGAAGTTCCTAGAACCTTGGAACAGATCCACAGATCCCAAAATAAGAAACCCTGTCCCAGAGAGTGAAATATTGAGGAAAGAAAATATGAATATCTGCCTTCAAACAGCTAAAGAATTGTTGGAGAAGGGGAGTAAAAGATGTAAATGTATGTATAATAAGAGGACTAGAATGTTATATAAAAACGAACATGTGGTTCTCTTTGGGGATACTGTAATGGATAGATAGCTCTTACTTTTTTGTGTGTTTCCCAATTATCTTACCAAAAATATATATGGTTAGTTTTATAATCAGATAAAGCATTATTTAAAAAGAAAAATAATTAAATTTTCAAATGCTTCAGACAGTTTACAATAATGGATGAAATTGACAAGAACACAGATTTTTACTCAGTGGCACTGATTATTTTGGAATAATCACCATGTCCCTAAATCTATCCTTGCCTTCCTATAATCTGTTCTCAAAACAGAAGCCAGTTGGATTAATACAAGGCAGAGTATGCCTCTCTGCTCAGAACCGCACAGTGGCTCCCCAGCTCACTCAGAGCAAGAGCCATAGTTCCTGAATTTGCCTACAAGGCTCCATATGACCTGTCTCCTGTGATGTCTCCCACCACATCTCCTACAGCTGTCCCTCCAGCTTATTCTGGTTCTTCTAGTCCTCAAATTCCATCACCTCCTTAAGTCTCTGCAAATGACATGTTCTCCGTAAGGCCCACCCTGTTTTAAACTGCATTCCTTCTACCCCCTTATTACTGTTGCTCTCCATGCCCCTTACCCTACTCACTTTCTTTTTCTCATGAGACATATCCCCTTCTAACATACTATGTCAATTACTGTATGTTCTTGTTTATCATCTAATCCTCCTCACAAGAATGTAAGCTCCAATAAAGGCAGTGGATTTTGTCTTTTTAAAAATTTTTTATTGGGTTTGTTCAATCCTAAGCACCCAGAACAGTGCCCAGCTAATAGTGGACACTCAGTAGACATTTGTTGAAGGACGGGAAGGAAGGAAAGAGGGGAAAAAAGACTTGATGTGGTCATGCAGAGACAGAGCAGTTCTCTCACAGAAGGAATTCCTGAAATTAGAGAGAGAAGTTTGGTTTGGAAACTTGAAAGTTTCCTTACACATCTTAAGTTTCTACGTGATAGGACTCTTCTCTTCCTCCACCATAACCCAGATTTTTACTCACTTAGATTTATTACTTGCCAAATTTCTGACAGGAAGCATTTGGTTCCAAGAAAGAGAAACCACCCGGGTTATATTAAATAAAAAGGGAAGTTTTATTTTTATGCATGGACTCTCGTGGATTCCAAGGGCAAGAACTCCAGGGTGGCCCCTTGAGAGGTTGAAACCAGGACTGTCTCTTTGCTTTTCTGGTACTTCATCTCTCTTTCCCTCAGGGACATCTCATCTCTCCTTAGTGGAGAGCTGCAAGACCTCCCAGCTCAAGGGCCCATCACTAACTAATTAGAGTCTCTGTCTCAAATCCAAATTCTTCAAGAGGGCATCTGATTGGCTTGACACGGCTTATCAGTTGTTTTCCCATATGTCAAATGGTACCATCAGCTGTCACCAAAGACAATAGCAGTAGAGAGTGCAACCATGACCAAAGAAGCCACCGTGGTGGGCTTGGGAAGGGAGGCAGTTCTCAGAGAAGAAGCACATGAGTTGAACAGGCAAATTGGCTATGCCAAGACACTGCCCCACTGGAATCTAACTGCATTAACATTCTGAACAATCTAATTTCATTTCCCTAGCAATTTCCTGTCTGAAAGAGGTTGCTGATTTCTTTGAAGCTAAAATAGGCACATCCCTCACTTATAAAAATAATAAATAGCTTTTTGAGAAACTTCTGAGGAAATTTTTTTACCACCTGGAAAAGCACAGTGAGAGGGTTCATCTCCCAGAATAATAGCAGCAGACTTTACCCTGAAACAGACTTTCAACTTATCGCAAAATTCCACACCATAATCACAGATGTATATATTATTGATTTTATAATAAACGAGCTTTTTTATATTGAAGTATAACATAAATAAGGAAATGTACACCAATCACATTCAGCTTAATGAATTTCCAAAGGGAAACGCACACACTGTAACCAGCAACCAGATCAAGAAATCAACATTACCACCCTACCAGAAGCAATTTCTCCCCTGCCCCAACACATAGCAAAGGTAACCATTCTCTTGACTTCCATAGATTAGCTTTGCCTAAGTTTAAGTGTGTGGCCCTTTTTTCCTACTGAGTTGCCTATCTTATTTTTGTTGTTGTTGTTTTGTTTTTTTAAGCGACTTTATGGAGATATAATTGATATGCAGTAAAGTACATGTATTTAAAGTGTACAATTTGATAAATTTGTATGCCACAATCAAGAGAGTGAACATATCCATCCCTCCCAATCCCAGCTAACCACTGATACACTTTTTGCCATTATCGATTCATTTGTATTTTCTAGAATTTTTTAGAAATAGAATCATGCAATATGTGCTTATTTTTGCCTGGATTCTTTCACTCAGCATAATTTTACGATTCATCCACATCATTACATGGAACATTCCTAGTTCGTTTCTGTTTACTGCTGAGTAGTATCCCATTATATGGATATGCCACACTTGGTTGATACAACCTGTTAATGGGCATTTGAGTTGTTTCCAGTTTGGGGCTATTTAAAATAGAGCTAGTAAGAACATTTTTGGACAGGTTCTTGAATTAACATATGTTTTCATTTATCTTGGGTAGATGTGTAGGAGTGGAATGTTTGGGTCCTATGTTATGTGTATATATAACATAAAAACTACCAAAATGTCTTCCATTTTATACTCTCACAAGTAGCGTATGAGAATTTCAGTTGCTCAGTCTCTCACTAACACTTGATGTGATCAATCTTTTTAATTTTAGACATTCTCATAGGTGTATAGTGATATCTCATTGTTATTTTAATTTTCATTTCCCTAATGATTAAAGATCTTGAGCATATCTTTTGATGTGCTTATTTGTTATCTGTGTGCCTGTTTTGGTTAAGCGTTGTACAAATCTTCTGGTCATGTTTTGTTTGATTGTTTTTTTGTTTTAAAGATTTATTTATTTATTTTAGGGAGAGAGAGTGCGAGCGAGCTGGGAGAGGGCAGAGCAAGAGAGAGAATCTGAAGCCGACTCTGAGCTGAGTGCAGAGCCCGACGCAGGGCTCCATCCCAGAACCCTGAGATCATGAGCTGAGCCAAAACCAAGAGTCGAATGCTTAACCAACTGTGCCACCCAGGCGCCCTTCTTCTGCTCATGTTTTAATTAGGTTGTTTGTTTTATTATTATTAAGTCCTACCAATTACTTATGCTATCTGGATACAAGTCCTTTATCAAATTCGTGATTTGCCAATAATTTCTCCCAGTTTGTGGCTCGTCTTTTCATGGTCTCAGCAGTGTCTTTCAAAGAGCAGAGATTTTAAATTTTGATAAAGTCCAATTTATTATTTTTTCTTCCATGGGTCATACTTTGGGTGTCATATCTGAGATCTTTCCCTAACTCAGCACCACACAGATTTTCTCCTGTATTTTCTTTCAGAAGTTTTATTGTTATTAGGTTTTACATTTAGGTCTAACCTATCATGAGTACATTGTGCGTGTGCTAAAAATTATGTATCAAGGTTGGTTTTGTTTTTCATTTTTGTTTTTGTTGGGTATTTTTTTTTTGCATTTTGATATCCAATTGCTTTAGCATTAATTATTGACAAGACTATCCGTTCTTCTTTGAATTGCTTGTGCACCTTTGTCAAAAATCAATTGACCGTATATGTATGTCTATTTCTGGCCTATATTCTGTTCCATTAATCCATCTGTCTATGTTGCTGCCAATACTACACTGTCTTTATTATTGTTGCTTTATACAAGTCTTGAAGTCAGGTAGTATAAATTCTCTTTGTTCTTTTTCAAAGTTGTTTTAATTATTCTAGGTCCTTTGCATTTCCAAATGAATTTTAGAATTAGATTATCAATTTTGCAAACAAGCAAACAAACAAAAATCTTGCTGAAGTATTGATTGTGTTGAATTTATCGATCAATCTGGAGAAAAACTGACAACTTAAAATATCATCTTGTGACTCATGAACTCAGTATATCTTACTTAGGTCTTTAATTTCTTCCACCAATGTTGGGTCTTTTAATCTATGGGTTTACAGTTGAAACAAATTTGGATAATATTTGGCCATTAACTGTTCAGATATTTTTCTATGCCTCTCCCCTCCTTTGGAGACTCGAATTCCATGTAC
Source organism: Ursus maritimus (assembly GCF_017311325.1). Lineage (NCBI taxonomy): Eukaryota > Metazoa > Chordata > Mammalia > Carnivora > Ursidae > Ursus > Ursus maritimus. The sequence continues at coordinate 33,248,705 of NW_024423453.1, forward strand.
ATTAGGCCAGTAGAAGTGGTTACATTTTTACTGATGCTCTGTTTATATTTTTAATTTTTTTCTGTGTGTTTCATCTTGTTATGTGTTCAAATTCACTAATCTTCTGTAATGTCTAATCTGCTGTAAATTGCATGCAGTTTATTTTTCATGTCATTGTATTTTTCATCCCCAATAGAGACATCTTCCATGTCTCTACTTAATATGATGTCATCTCTCTGACCTCTTGAACATATAGGATATACTTATAATAGTTAAAACAACATCTAATTTTGTCAACTAATTTTATCATCTGGGTCATTTCTGGGTTGGCTTCAGTTGATTTTTCTCCTCGTTTTGGGTCATATTTACCTGCTTATTTGTAATTTCTGATTGGACGTCAAACACTGCAAATTATGGTTTCATATATTTTGTTCTCTTGTTAAAAAGTTGTTTCAGTAAGGTAGGTAAGTCTAATCTCCTTTACTCAGTCTTGATTGGAAGCTGTCTTTTGAATTGCCTATCATCTTCTCACCCATTTGGATATTTCGTATATTCAATTATAAGCCATGTGGTAAATAGAGGTAAGCAAACGTCTTCTTCCATTCTGTCCTTGTTTTTGTATTCCCTTAAACATGATTTTGATGAAGAGATATTCTCAGTTTTAATGTTGCCCAATATATAACTTTTTTAATTTTAGGATTAGTGCTTTCTGTTTCTGTTGACCTTTTCCAAAATCAGAAAGATAGTTTTTATGTTTTTGTTTTAAAAAGTTTTAGTTTTTTCACTTTAATTTTTTTAAAGATTTATTTATTTACTTTAGAGAGACAGAGAGCATGAGTGGGAGGGGTAGAGGGAGAGGGAGAATCTCAAGCAGGCTCTGCACTGAGGGCAGAGCCCACGGGGAGGCTCAACCCCAGGACCCTGAGATCACGACCTGAGCCGAAACCAAGGGTCAGAGGCTTACCTACTTAACTGACTGCACCACCCAGGCACCCCTTTTCACTTTAATTTTGGAATCTACAAATCACCTGGCATTGATTTTTGTGTATGTTGTAAGGTAGGAGTCAAGATTTCTTTCTTTTTCTTATGAACGTCCATCTGACCCAGCACCACTTACTGAAGTCTATCATTTCCCCACTGTCCTGTACTGTCAACTTTGTCCTCAATTTATTGACCATATACGTATTGGTCTGTTTCTTGGTTCTCTGTACATATAGTTTTTATATCAGTCTGATAAATAGCACTGGTCTGAAGCAGTCATTTCATAATCTTCAGTTTAAAAGAAAACTGAGTTGGGGCACCTGGCTGGCTCAGTTGGTAGAGCACGTGACTCTTGATCTCAGGGTCGTGCGTTTGAGCCCCACACTGGGCATGGAGCCTATGTAAAATAAAAAAAGAAGAAGAAAAAATAAAAGAAAACTGAGTTTTCTTAGGTATATATAATGTTGACTTAGTAGAATATTGTTGCTCATCCAAAATACAGTTTGAACTCAAGAAGTGGGAAAAGGTAATCATTATATTAAATAACTCTAATACCATTATATAAATGTTCTTATGTTACAATTACAAAGGTATTTTGGTTATAAAATGAATACTCTCTTTTGGCCCGGTTAATAACCTACATTTTGAAGTATTAGGTTAGAAATGAAATTATGCAGGGGCGCCTGGGTGGCACAGTGGTTAAGCGTCTGCCTTCGGCTCAGGGCGTGATCCCGGCATTGTGGGATCGAGCCCCACATCAGGCTCCTCTGCTACGAGCCTGCTTCTTCCTCTCCCACTCCCCCTGCTTGTGTTCCCTCTCTCGCTGGCTGTCTCTATCTCTGTCAAATGAATAAATAAAACCTTTAAAAAAAAATGAAATGAAATTATGCAATTCAGGCAGTGTTATCATAATCTGTTGAATTTTTCATGGCCCTTAATAATTATAATTGAAATATTCTAAAAACAAGCAATATTTTATTCCTTTGTCAAAAGACCGTTTCTCATATCTGTGTAAATCTTATTTCAAGGATATTTTCATTCCAAGATTATTTAAACAGAACTTCTTTAGAAATGCTTAGAGGTATTAAAATTTCAATTTGTAAAGTGTGGGTTTAAGTTATTTGTTAATTTAAAAACATTACATGTCTTTTTTTTAACTTGAAATAAAAATTTCCTATTACAAAAGTAATGCATTTTTGTTATAGAGGAAAAGATCAAATATATATAAGATAAATGGAAAAACTTTAAAAGAAAAAAAATCCCACCTTTATGTAATGATACAAAGTATGGTTTGTCACTTTTTGGAGTCTGGTTATTCAGGGAGACAATTTCTACCTGGCTTAGTCCAAAAATACCTTAAACTGGGTGGCTTATAAATAACAGAAATTCAGAAATTTATTTCTCACCGTCCTGGAGGCTGGGGAGTCCAACATCTTAAGTACCAGCAGATTCAGTGTCTAGCAAGGGCCCTATTTCTGGTTCATAGGTGGTGCCTCCTTGCTGTGTCCTTACACGGTGGAAGGGGGTAAGGGAGCTTTTTCTGGCTTTTTTTTAGATTTTATTTATTTATTTGACAGAGAGAGAGAAAGACAGCAAGAGAGGGAACATAAGCAGGGAGAGAGGGAGAGGGAGAAGCAGGCTTCCCGCTGAGCAGGGAGCCCAATGCGGGGCTCAATCCCAGGAATATAGGATCATGACCTGAGCCGAAGGCAGACGCTCAATGACTGAGCCACCCAGGCACCCCTTTTTCTGGCTTTTTAATAAAGTGACAACTCTCAATCATGAGGGCTCTGCTCTTATGTCTTAATCACCTCCCCCACAGCCCTACCTCTTAATACCATCACCTTGCATGCTAGGATTTTCATATATGAATTTTGAAGGCCCATAAACATTCAGACCATAGCACTGCACTTTGATGCCAACACCATTTCTTGTTACCATGACTGTCATAAGCAAATACCTGGGTCACTCAGTCTCCTGATCAAAGCCCTTCACTTCATCCATTCATGAACTCATTCAACAAGTATGTGCTCCATACCTATTGTATGCCAGGTACCCTGCTAGGTGGCAGGGGTACAAATAAACTGAATAAACAAAATAGACATGGTCCTTTCCCTCCATAGAGTCCACTGTCCAGTAAGAGAAGTAAATTTCCAGAAAATAACCTCAGACACAGATGTAAAAGGACAGCTAGGATACATATTCTGAAGGAGAGGATAATAACTAGCATGGTAAGAGGGTAGAATAGGGAATATAACTCAACCAAGGTACGAGGAAAAGTTTTCCTGTGGGAGAAATGGGTGACCCGAGATTTAAAGGGTGGGCAAGAATGAACCAGTCCCAATAAAACTAAATGAAAGTCACACAAGGGGGATGGCAGCATGCCAGGCACAGGAACAGCAAGAACATAGGCCTTGTAGCAGGAAGGGAGAAGGGTGAATTGGAAGAAGGCTGAGTGATTTCGCACGGAAGGAGATAGGAGAATGGTACAAGATGAAGCTGGATACCTGTGGAGGGGAGAGGCCATGCACATCTGTAGGCTGTATTAAGGATTTAGGGTTTTATCCTAGGATCAATGGGCAGCCATTGGAGTGATCATATTTGTGTTTTATAATGATTACTCTGGCTGAAAAGTGGAGAATCTACTGATCAGGGGAAATAAAATGTGGGTACATGAAGACTATAACCAAAAATCCAAGTGAGAGATGAAGTAGCTTCAAAAAGAGCGGCAGTACAGACAACGATGAGACGGGAAATGGCTCCCAAGGCACGCTCCTCTACACTTGGTAGCGGGCTGGTGATGGAAGATGAGAGAAGAGGGAAAGAATGACTCCAGGAGAAAAGAAAGGAATCAGAAGGGGACTAGATGGGGTGAGAACTGGGAGATCAGGATTTGGATTTTGTTGCTGTTGTGGAGCCAAGTGGCATATAGAGAAGGCAGTTCCATTTACAGGGTGGTCATTCAGAAGAGAGAACTCGCTGGGACAGAAATTTGTGAAGTGTCTGTGCGGAGGTAACATCAGAGATACCATCACATAAGAGAAAGCACAGAATGAGAAGAGAGGCGGCTGGACTTTAGAATGCCAAGGGCGAGTAGAAGAAGAGCCTGCAAAGAGATCTGAGATGGAGAAGGAGACCGGGAGGTTCAAAGCTTCAGGGTCTCAGTGAATGGGGTACTGAGTTTTAGGGAGGAGTGATCAAGAAATACGAAGACAGAAAATTCTGGTCTGATTTAGTGATGTGGGGGACCTTGGGGACTACAACAGAGAAACTGGGATGGTCGCCGGAATGAAAGCAGGTTGAAGAATGATGGAAGATGAACTAGAGATAGAAACTATAGCAGTACTTAAGAGAGGTCTGGCAGTGAAAGAAGAGAGAAGAGCTAGTACCTGATAAGATTTATAAGATGTAGAGGGTTTTTCACATCCTTCTGTTTTGACAGAAGAGATGTATGTTTAAAACATGATGGATAATTTAACTCGGTTTTCAATTAAAACCGAAGAGAACTGTAATCTATTGCCTCTAATCCTTTTGTCAACTACAATGCAGCCGATTTTCATTTTAATTATATGGTAGTTTATTCAGAAGAATAGTGCTAACATTAGGAAAGAATTAAGTAATCTGCAATTGCATGTTATCAGCAATTTCATATAAGATTCCCCTCACAATAGCTATTTTAAAAGGTATTATAGTAATGGTTCATTTCCATCTTTAAAAATGTAGTGTGTGTGTGTGTGTGTGTGTGTGTGTGTGTGTGTTAATGTGCACTCAGAGCATGATGGCATAAATCAAAATTTGGCAAACTGTGGCCCTTTTGCCAAATCTGGCTCACCATTTGCTTTTGTAAATAAAGTTTTATTGGAATACATACATACACAAATGGCAATAGAAGGGATTACATTGAGAGTATTTGGACAAAGAAAGAAGAGGTCATTTATAGGGTGAGGTTCTTGAGAAGGTGCACTGGGATGAAATCCAAAGCATAAGCGGAGGGACTGGCCTCTCGTAGGAAGAAAGCGATGTTTTCTATTTGCCGTAGGAAAAAGGGAGAGTAGGAGGAACAAAGATAGTATGTAAGTTTGCATACTTGATGGCTACAGGTTGAAGGAGTTTACAGCTGAGCACTTTGGCGTTCTGGTGATGCTGTAAAAAAGATCTTCAGTTGATGGGGATGGTGGGGGAGTTGGAAATTTGAGAAGTCTGAGAAGGTTTGAGAGTTACTGCAAACATTATTTATATTAGCCAAAGAGTAGAAACAATCCAAATGCCCATCGATTGATAAATAGATAAGCAAAATGTAGCATAGCTATACAATGGAATGTTATTTAACAATAGAAAGGAATGAAGTACTGGTATACGCTACAACACGGATAAACCTTGAAAATTTTATGCTAATTGAAAGAAACCAGTCACAAAAGGCCACTTATTGTATAATTCCATTTACATAAATGTCCAAAAGAGGCAAATAGAAAGATTAAGTGGTTGTCAAGGGCAGGGGGCCAGGGGGGAGGGGGGACGGGGAGTGACTGCTAATGGTAATTTCTATGCTAATGGGGCTTCTTTTGGGGGCAATGAAATATTCGGAAATTAAACAGTAGTGAGGTTGAAGAGTTTTGTAAGTACACTAAAAATCACAGAATTGTGCACTTTAAAAATGTGAATTTTATGGTATATGAGTTATATCTCCATAAAGCTATTAAAAATAAAAAGACAGGGGCGCCTGGGTGGCACAGCGGTTAAGCTGCCTTCGGCTCAGGGCGTGATCCCGGTGTTGTGGGATCGAGCCCCACATCAGGCTCTTCTGCTATGAGCCTGCTTCTTCCTCTCCCACTCCCCCTGCTTGTGTTCCCTCTCTCGCTGGCTGTCTCTATCTCTGTCAAATAAATAAATAAAATCTTTAAAAAAAAAAAAAAAGACAAGTTATTGCAGAAGGTAGGCTAGTGCACTGTCCAGATAAAGGAAGTGGGATGGCCAGGTAGCAGGGACACCCATAAAGCTAATGAAGCTTCAGTGCACGTCTCCCGCGGGAGTAAGGAGCTGCCGGGACAGATGGAGAGTCCTAGTTGGGAGGGGAAGCCAGGTTGGAGTCAGGAAGTATATTGTGTAAGGATTCTGGTAAATCATCATAGAGATTTAAACACGGAATTTAAACTGGACAAGGGGGAAGCAGAGAAAGGAGAGGTCTGATGCATCATGAGAAAGCAAAGTGTTAATAGGCTAGAAAAGCTGTTAAGAAGACTACATAGGAAGATCTTAAAAGATCAAGTTGGAAGACGTTAAAGGAGGTTAAAGGAAGTCAAAGGAGGATGTTGGAGGTGAATGACAAAGTCCTAGCAGCGATTGTTTGAGGTGATTTGAACCACAGGAAATGATATGATCATTTGCTCTAAGAAAAAGTTTCAACTCTAATCCGCAGGCATCTGTGCAACCTGTCCCTTGCCTGTAGCCTCACCCAGTCCAATGTCCCTCTCACTTGCCTCACTGCTGCCGTCATTCAGGTCCTCAGGAGCTCCTTCTAGACTGAGGTCTTGTACACCTAGTAGGTCCTCTGTCTGGAATACTCTCTGCTGCTTTGCCAGGCTAACTCCACCTCGACCTGAGGATCTCTGTTTAAAGTCTTTTCCTCAGAGAAGTCTATCCCAACCTATCCATTCTCCTCCCAGGGGTAGATCCTCCTGTTATATGCCCAAATAAAATCTCTCTATTTTTCTTTTACACCATTTCACACCACACATGACTGTATTGTAGAAGTTACAGGGCTAATTATCTGTAAAATGTGTTTCTCCAGGATAGAGGAGTGTAAGAATAGGTCTGGCTTTCCTCCCTCTTGTATCTCACGTCCTCAGGGACTTGCAAATACTAGGATATTCCATAAATATTTGTTGTATGAATGAAATTTAAGATTTTTATGTGTGATAGCTTTTTCCGGCATACAGTTTAACATATAAAGATATAAAATGTGATTTAACAGATATGAAAATGGCGTATAATGTTAAAATAATGCAAATTTCCTTTCTGAAATACAAGCATGAAGATGTATCTATCTTCGACCGCTCCTCAACCCTTACTGATATCTAGAAATACAAATCTAAAACAACACAGTAGAAGATAGGGAAAATACTTCAAGATTTCTTCAAGTATTCTTCTGTCTCATAGAAATGACATAACTGAATCCCATATTTGAAATAAAAAAAGATTACTGGAACTTCCAAAAGCTAAATAGTACAAGATATATTACAATTTTCCATTAACAAGTCTTTATAACAGGAGTGGAGATAGTGATAAATTTTCTAAAGCCAACAGTGAACTAATCTTATAAATGTTAATTATAAATACTTTCGACTCAGTGTGCATACACATTTCCTATGGGAGAAGTGGAAAACAAATTCAGTGATTTATTTTCCTTTGGACTTGTGACAAAATCTGCATTCACACACTTAAAAAGAATTGCTCTGGGGCGCCTGGGTGGCTCAGTCGTTAAGCGTCTGCCTTTGGCTCAGGGTGTGATCCTGGCGTTCTGGGATCGAGCCCCACGTCAGGCTCCTCCACTGGAAGCCTGCTTCTTCCTCTCCCACTCCCCCTGCTTATGTTCCCTCTCTCGCTGGCTTTCTCTCTGTCAAATAAATAAATAAAATCTTAAAGAAAAAAAAAGAATTGCTCTGGTTTATTAGCTGCTGTAAAAATGACAATCACTGGTGTTCTAAAAAGCCTTACAATTTAAGAAAAACAACAAGTCCCCTTGCTTGTTCTTTCCCTCTGCCCTGGTGAAGGTTATCCCTTTTATCTTTTCATAAAACAAGTCTTGGGATTCTCCTCTCTTCACAACATCTTCCAAATCTCCATCTAAATGCCTCTTCAAGGAAGACTTACCTCTCACCCCCTCTGAGTCCACCCCAGTTATTCTTTCACTTTTCTCTATTTGTTTCCCTCAGGGCACAACATTTATCACAATCTGTACTTCGGTTGACCCTTTGTTTACGATCCTATGCCACCACAGGAATGTCACCTCCCTGAGTGCAGGGATCTTTGTCACCACCCCTGCACCTAATTCCCTACTGCAATTGTACATTTTCAAACTGAGAGGAACTCCTGAATATGAATGTCATGTTAATAAGCAAATGCCCATGTTAACTTATGTCCTAATATTTTTAGCATTTTTATCTGATTTACATGACCTTCTGAAAATTGTGTTGGGGCTTTGTTTTTCATAAATAAATTGGAAAAGACATTTTTATTACAGGACAATGGTAAACTCAGAACCAGGTGTCATAATTGTAAAACACACACAAGTAGGCAAATAGAACTAGGACATCCAGTAAGTTTCCCTGTTCTAGACCAACATTCCAAGGGTAGATTTTAAACAAATACAACGCCAAGTGGAAGAAACTGGCAACAAACGGAGGGAGTGTGAGATTTTAAAATGTCCCATACAAAAACTCAGTCAAATGCTTTGGCCACACTAAGCGCTCCTACCACTCCGGCAGGCCTGCTCCGGGGACCAGCCCACGCGAGCTCCGCTGTATACCCCTGTCCTCCCCGCCAGCCTAGTCGCGACGGCGCTCCCCCCTCACCCTCTCCCTGCTGGGTCGAGGTCTCCCTCCGGGCTGTGTTGATTGCAGGCTGCCAAGTAGGGAAAACCCCCCAAACTCCTGATCTTGTGTACACTACCAACTCTGAACTGATACTCGACAGAGCCAACATGGCAAACCACAAACTGACACTCGAACATTCCTCGCTCCTCCCAGGGTCCTCGCCAAGGCCTCGGCCGCCTTCCCCGGCAAGGTGCCGGCTGGGGGCTCCGGCCGCCGCCGCCATAGGGCGGCCGAGGACCCCGTTCCAGCTTCCCGAACTACAGATCCCAGGGTGCCTCTCGGACTGCCGCTCCCTCCCTCTCTCGCTCCCTCCCTCCGTCCGCTCCCTCCGCCCCCGGCCCTTGTTGTTTTGGCTGGAAGCGCTCCGGCGGAGTTTCAGAGAAAGTCTGGGCAGAAACCGGAGCCGGCCCGAACGTGGGAAGGGGAGGAGGAAAGGAAGAGGGAAAGGGGAGGCCCGGCCGCTCAGAACCTGCCGCGCGCCCCGTGGTGGGGGAGGCGGCGCGGGAGGAGCGTGAGGGGACAGGATAGTGGGGTCGGTCCCCGGAGCCGAGTAGCCGAGTGCCTCGTTGCTTCGCCGCTCCCCGCCCTCTCCGGCGGCGGCGAGAGGGGACCCACCCTCCAGCGGGACTTGCGCCCTGCCCAGCACCAGCCGCCCAGCGACGCCCCGCGTTTTGCCGCCACCCCGGCAAAACTGCGTGGCCCAAGACCTGCCCTGCGCCCGCACGAGACCCTCGCGGTTTCCCTTTTCCCTCTGTCCGCTCCCCGCCGTTTCCTGGGCGCTGCGGGGAAGTGACCCACCCTCTCCCAAGGAGGGGGAGGGAGAGGATCGCGCCGGGCGCACCGAAACCAAGGGGCAAGCCGGAGTGGGCGCCGCGCGGGGGCATTGTGTGAGTGAGTGTGTGTGTGTGTGTGTCCTTGTGTGAGAGAGAGTGTGTGTGCGCGCGTGTGCAACGTAGTGTCTGTTTCGGAAAGCGCCTGGGGAGGTCCTGTTCCTAGGGGGCGGAGCGCAGGGGACCGAGGCTCGGCTCCGGGCTGGGGCAGAGTCTCGCTGAGCCCGAGCGCTGCTGAGGCGGCCGGCGGGACGGCGCGCCTGGCGGCTAGGCGGGCGCACTGAAAGAGGCCCGGGCGCCCTCGGCCCGGCAGCTGCCCCTGCCTCGAGGTGTCGGCCTTGGCGACGCTGCCTGCTTCTGTTCACGTCCGCCGACCCGCGCGGGAGACGCTCGGACGCGCACAGCCAGCGCGCCGCGGAGCCCGCTCGTCCCGTCTGCTCCGGCTGCGCCTCGGCAGAGAGAGGCTGTGGCCGCTGCGCCGCCCGCAGGCGTCGGCTGTGTCGGGAGCGCGCCCGCCCGCCCCTCCGCTGCCCGGCCGGGAGCCGGAGAGGCGCGCACCATGAGCGGCGGCGAAGTGGTCTGCTCCGGATGGCTCCGCAAGTCCCCCCCGGAGAAGAAGTTGAAGCGTTATGTAAGTAGAGCTTCGGCCGCTTCTCCTTGGGCCTCCCCGCCCGCACCGCTGCCCTGGCCGCGCGCAGGGCTGGTTCTTCCACTTAGTCCCCCATCTCTTTTCCCTCGACCCCTTCCCGGCAGGCTCGGAACCGAGGCTGTAAGCTCACGCCCTGGCCTCCCTCCACTTGGCCGGCTAACTTTCTTCCTCCAGATTCCAGACGGCCTGCTCTGCGGGCCTCCTCGGCCCGTGGGAGGGCCCGGGATTTCCACCTAATGCCTGCTGCATGTTTTTATTACTCCTTGTAGTAGAGGTGAGGGGAAAAGCATTCTCCTTTCTTTATGCGTGCATTTAATCTCCATGGGGCTGCTGTATACCGATTTTCCCGCAGCCGGAAAACCGCTGAGGTTTTAGAGCTCAACAGCCCTCTCTTCGGTCCGCGCTCCCTCTCGTCTCCCCCCTCCGAGGTGCGTTGCGTCCGGGAAGCTGTGGACTGTGGACCCGAGAAGTTGGTATTAGAAACCAGCATCTCAAATCCGTGCAAAAAGAGAGAAAAGTTACTACGCGC
>NW_024423453.1:33259274-33262273 GCF_017311325.1 Ursus maritimus
CTGAATATGAATGTCATGTTAATAAGCAAATGCCCATGTTAACTTATGTCCTAATATTTTTAGCATTTTTATCTGATTTACATGACCTTCTGAAAATTGTGTTGGGGCTTTGTTTTTCATAAATAAATTGGAAAAGACATTTTTATTACAGGACAATGGTAAACTCAGAACCAGGTGTCATAATTGTAAAACACACACAAGTAGGCAAATAGAACTAGGACATCCAGTAAGTTTCCCTGTTCTAGACCAACATTCCAAGGGTAGATTTTAAACAAATACAACGCCAAGTGGAAGAAACTGGCAACAAACGGAGGGAGTGTGAGATTTTAAAATGTCCCATACAAAAACTCAGTCAAATGCTTTGGCCACACTAAGCGCTCCTACCACTCCGGCAGGCCTGCTCCGGGGACCAGCCCACGCGAGCTCCGCTGTATACCCCTGTCCTCCCCGCCAGCCTAGTCGCGACGGCGCTCCCCCCTCACCCTCTCCCTGCTGGGTCGAGGTCTCCCTCCGGGCTGTGTTGATTGCAGGCTGCCAAGTAGGGAAAACCCCCCAAACTCCTGATCTTGTGTACACTACCAACTCTGAACTGATACTCGACAGAGCCAACATGGCAAACCACAAACTGACACTCGAACATTCCTCGCTCCTCCCAGGGTCCTCGCCAAGGCCTCGGCCGCCTTCCCCGGCAAGGTGCCGGCTGGGGGCTCCGGCCGCCGCCGCCATAGGGCGGCCGAGGACCCCGTTCCAGCTTCCCGAACTACAGATCCCAGGGTGCCTCTCGGACTGCCGCTCCCTCCCTCTCTCGCTCCCTCCCTCCGTCCGCTCCCTCCGCCCCCGGCCCTTGTTGTTTTGGCTGGAAGCGCTCCGGCGGAGTTTCAGAGAAAGTCTGGGCAGAAACCGGAGCCGGCCCGAACGTGGGAAGGGGAGGAGGAAAGGAAGAGGGAAAGGGGAGGCCCGGCCGCTCAGAACCTGCCGCGCGCCCCGTGGTGGGGGAGGCGGCGCGGGAGGAGCGTGAGGGGACAGGATAGTGGGGTCGGTCCCCGGAGCCGAGTAGCCGAGTGCCTCGTTGCTTCGCCGCTCCCCGCCCTCTCCGGCGGCGGCGAGAGGGGACCCACCCTCCAGCGGGACTTGCGCCCTGCCCAGCACCAGCCGCCCAGCGACGCCCCGCGTTTTGCCGCCACCCCGGCAAAACTGCGTGGCCCAAGACCTGCCCTGCGCCCGCACGAGACCCTCGCGGTTTCCCTTTTCCCTCTGTCCGCTCCCCGCCGTTTCCTGGGCGCTGCGGGGAAGTGACCCACCCTCTCCCAAGGAGGGGGAGGGAGAGGATCGCGCCGGGCGCACCGAAACCAAGGGGCAAGCCGGAGTGGGCGCCGCGCGGGGGCATTGTGTGAGTGAGTGTGTGTGTGTGTGTGTCCTTGTGTGAGAGAGAGTGTGTGTGCGCGCGTGTGCAACGTAGTGTCTGTTTCGGAAAGCGCCTGGGGAGGTCCTGTTCCTAGGGGGCGGAGCGCAGGGGACCGAGGCTCGGCTCCGGGCTGGGGCAGAGTCTCGCTGAGCCCGAGCGCTGCTGAGGCGGCCGGCGGGACGGCGCGCCTGGCGGCTAGGCGGGCGCACTGAAAGAGGCCCGGGCGCCCTCGGCCCGGCAGCTGCCCCTGCCTCGAGGTGTCGGCCTTGGCGACGCTGCCTGCTTCTGTTCACGTCCGCCGACCCGCGCGGGAGACGCTCGGACGCGCACAGCCAGCGCGCCGCGGAGCCCGCTCGTCCCGTCTGCTCCGGCTGCGCCTCGGCAGAGAGAGGCTGTGGCCGCTGCGCCGCCCGCAGGCGTCGGCTGTGTCGGGAGCGCGCCCGCCCGCCCCTCCGCTGCCCGGCCGGGAGCCGGAGAGGCGCGCACCATGAGCGGCGGCGAAGTGGTCTGCTCCGGATGGCTCCGCAAGTCCCCCCCGGAGAAGAAGTTGAAGCGTTATGTAAGTAGAGCTTCGGCCGCTTCTCCTTGGGCCTCCCCGCCCGCACCGCTGCCCTGGCCGCGCGCAGGGCTGGTTCTTCCACTTAGTCCCCCATCTCTTTTCCCTCGACCCCTTCCCGGCAGGCTCGGAACCGAGGCTGTAAGCTCACGCCCTGGCCTCCCTCCACTTGGCCGGCTAACTTTCTTCCTCCAGATTCCAGACGGCCTGCTCTGCGGGCCTCCTCGGCCCGTGGGAGGGCCCGGGATTTCCACCTAATGCCTGCTGCATGTTTTTATTACTCCTTGTAGTAGAGGTGAGGGGAAAAGCATTCTCCTTTCTTTATGCGTGCATTTAATCTCCATGGGGCTGCTGTATACCGATTTTCCCGCAGCCGGAAAACCGCTGAGGTTTTAGAGCTCAACAGCCCTCTCTTCGGTCCGCGCTCCCTCTCGTCTCCCCCCTCCGAGGTGCGTTGCGTCCGGGAAGCTGTGGACTGTGGACCCGAGAAGTTGGTATTAGAAACCAGCATCTCAAATCCGTGCAAAAAGAGAGAAAAGTTACTACGCGCCCTGCCGTTTGCTTAGCAGGGTTCGCATTTTCGCGGTTTTGAGTCGAGGGACGATGGAGTTTGGCCCGAGAGCCGTGGCAGTTTGCTGCGAGAGGAGGGCGCTGGGGGGAGCCTGGCGGCTGGTGTTTGGGCGCCTTGGACGCGCTGTCAAGCCTCGCAGGAGGGGGGCCAGCTGAGGCCAGTAGGATTTCCGTGTGTTGTGGTCCTTCCCCAGGCCACCAGGGTTACTTACATGGCATTGGTGTAATTGATACAAGATGCTCATTATGTGTTAAACCATTTTAGGTGTTAAGAACAATATTCCTTGAAAGAACCAACTTTTACTTTGGTGGAAATCTGTGTCCTCTTCAGGGGTCTAGAATCTTATCCCCTTCTCATCCATTGGTTCTTTTGTCGCTGCCTTCTGCAAAGGAAAGAAATGACACGTTTGTCCTGGCATATGGAGCCAATGTTTGTCTAGTAAAATGTGTTTTCAAAAGCAAAATGTA